>NC_091987.1:219994110-220038480 GCF_044704955.1 Pristiophorus japonicus | reverse complement strand
GGAGAGAGAGCGAGGGGGGGGGTGGAGAAGAGGGGGGGGAGAGGAGAGGGGGGGGTTCACGGGCCCGGGTGTGGGGGTCAGGGGCCCCGAGTGGGGGGGGGGGGTTCAGGGATCAGGGGCCCCGGGGGGGGGGGATCAAGGGCTCCGAGTGGGGGGGGGCGGTTCAGGACCCCGGGTGTGGGGGTTCAGGGGCTCCGGGTGTGGGGTTCAGGACCCCGGGTGTGGGGGTTCAGGGGCTCCGGGTGTGGGGGTTCAGGGACCCCGGGTGTGGGGGTTCAGGGCTCCGGGTGTGGGGGTTCAGGGGCCCCGGGTGTGGGGGTTCAGGGGCTCCGGGCGTGGGGGTTCAGGGGCTCCGGGCGTGGGGGTTCAGGGGTCCCGGGTGTGGGGGTTCAGGGGCTCCGGGTGTGGGGGTTCAGGGGTCCCGGGTGTGGGGGTTCAGGGCCCCCCCCTAACCTGTCTCAGGTCGGCGATCAGGGTGACTAAGCTGCCGTCCCCTCTCTTGAACTCGATGCTGATGGAGTCCGATTCCGTGTCCGCTTCCAGCGTCTCCTCGGCCACTTGCCCGTCCGCCAGCCGGACCCGGACCCTGAGCCCGGCGGCCAGAGCTTGCGCCGGCCCGACCCCGGACACCCAGAGCGCGGCCAGCAGCAGCAGCGCCCGGCGGAACTGCGCCGACCCCGGCTCCAACCGGCGCAGCATCGCCGCAAAACTTCAGCAACTTTCCGCAACTCGGCAGCAAGTTCTCGGGAACCCGGGCGGCATTTCCCCGGAGCCCGGCACCAGCCCCGGCTCGGATCCCAAACTTTCCCAACTTCTCCTCCCGGGATCTCCCGTCACTTCCTGCAGCTCCGCCCGTCCTGCGCAGCGATAAAGCCGCAACCGCCTGGCGCTCAGAGCAAGAGCCCGCAATTCCCCAAATCGGGGCAAAATCACCGAGACTGGCGAACCCCCAAAACCAAACAAGGGCTTAAACCGGCAAAACAGCACCATGCTCCCCAATATCGGGACATAAACCCCGATCCCAATACAGAGGCAGCAATCGCAATGTCCGAGCGTAAACTCATCCCCGATAAAGGAGCAATATATGGCCGAATATATGGCCATTAACTCCCGACAAGACCATCAACCAATATAAGGGGAGCAAACCTAATGAGGGAAATTGTCCCGAACAAGGGCAATCCAACCCCGCCCCAAAACAGGAGAGTAAAGCAGCACCAACATCACTTTGCAATTTTATACATAGAAAACCATCCCAAGGTGTTTCAAAGAGGTATAAGGGAAAACAAACTGGGCCAAAGAAGGAGGTATTTGCAGGGTGACCAAAGGCAGAGTCAAAGAGATGGGTTTTACCATCGAGCATTCCGACACAAAAGGAGGCATTCGGCCCATCGTGTCTGTTCCAATCGAAAAAGTTACCCAGGCTAATCCTACCTTCCAGCACTAGGCCCGTAGCCCTGTAGGGGCTTCAAGAAGGAGAGGGAGGTGGAGATGGGGAGGAGTTTAGGAAGGGAATTCCGGAGCATAATGCCGAGGCCACCAATGTTGCAGTGGAGGGTGTGGGGGAGCAAGAGGCTGGGGCCAGAGGAACAGAGAGTTTGAGGGAGGGGTACGAGGAGGAGGTGGGGCTGGAGCAGGTTATAGAAACAGGGACCTGGGCATGACCAAGGTGGCCATTAACCGGTCCAGGCAGCGGGCGGTCGAGGGGGTCGTTCAGCCCGACTGCCTGCCTCTCTTCCGCGGCTAAATCCGGTCCAGGGTGTCCTTGGAGATGGAGCACGCGGTGTCCACCGGTACGTTCGCGGCCTTCCGCGAGAGGTGGGCACCGGAGGGACTGGAGTGCATCATCACGCCCAGCAACCAAATTTTAATTTGATTCTTCAATGTTAAAAGTTTAATTTGATTAAATTTGTCGGTTTTAGTGCCCCTTTAAAAGGGGGCACTTGATTTATAGTTTGAAACAAAATAGTTATAGAAAGAGGGAGGGAAAAGAACTTGAAGGCATTTAAACACAAGGATGAGAATTTTCATTTGAGATGTTGGGGACCAGGAGCCAATGTAGGTCAGCACAGGCGGGAGTGAAAGGGCGAGTGGGAATTAGAGCAGGTTAGGATATGGCAATGGAGTTTAATATGAGCTACAGTTTATGGAGGACAGGAGGCCAGGCAGTAGACAGTGGATTGGTGATGTCAGGCGGTGACAGCAGATGGGTTGACACAGAGGCCGAGGCGGGCAATGTGACAGCGCTGAAAGGAAGCAGTCTTTGTGATGGAGAGAATCTCGGGTCAGAAACTCTCCTCGTGGGAGAATATATTCCCGAGGTTCCAAACAGTCTGATTCAGCCTGAGGTAGTGCAATTGGCGACAAGGGTCAAAGATGGAGTTGGTCTTCTTGATGTTAAGCTGCAGGAAATTATGGTTTATCCAAGACTGGATGTCAGACTAGCAGCCTGACAACATGGGGGGGGAACAAACTCCCCCCAAACCAGGGCTTAAACCCTAGTGCTGTGAAAGCTGCAATCCTCACAAACCGTCTGCTGCCTGGTATCACAGGGCAGAAATCATCCAGCTCCAGACTGGATCCAACCCCAATAAACTGCCCCTCACTATATCCAGGATGATTCCAAAGTGAATTACTCCGGTAATTCCAGAACATTCTGAATCCTGGTAAACTGCCATTCACAACTCAACACTAAGGATGATATCAGGGCAGTTGTGAGAGACGATATTGGCTCTAATGAATAAAATGTTGAATCATTGTGGGTGGAGATTAGAGATAGTAAGGGGAAAAAGTCACTGGTGGGTACATAAGAACAGAAGAACATAAGAATTAGGAACAGGAGTAGGCCATCTAGCCCCTCGAGCCTGCTCCGCCATTCAACAAGATCATGGCTGATCTGGCCGTGGACTCAGCTCCACTTACCTGCCCTCTCCCTGTAACCCTTAATTCCCTTATTGGTTAAAAATCTATCTATCTGTAACTTGAATACATTCAATGAGCTAGCCTCAACTGCTTCCTTGGGCAGAGAATTCCACAGATTCACAACCCTCTGGGAGAAGAAATTCCTTCTCAACTCGGTTTTAAATTGGCTCCCCCGTATTTTGAGGCTGTGCCTCCTCGTTCTAGTCTCCCCCACCAGTGGAAACAACCTCTCTGCCTCTATCTTGTCTATCCCTTTCATTATTTTAAATGTTTCTACAAGATCACCCCTCATCCTTCTGAACTCCAATGAGTAAAGACCCAGTCTACTCAATCTATCATCATAAGGTAACCCCCTCATCTCCGGAATCAGCCTAGTGAATCGTCTCTGTACCCCCTCCAAAGCTAGTATATCCTTCCTTAAGTAAGGTGACCAAAACTGCATGCAGTACTCCAGGTGTGGACTCACCAATACCCTATACAGTTGCAGCAGGACCTCCCTGCTTTTGTACTCCATCCCTCTCGCAATGAAGGCCAACATTCCATCCGCCTTCCTGATTACCTGCTGCACCTGCAAACTAACTTTTTTTTGGGATTCATGCACAAGGATCAACTGGGAGAAATGTTCCAGACTCCTGGTGGGTCAGTGGCGGGTGGACTCCCTGCCGGAGGAGCTCAGGCCTTTTGCCTGGAGCACGACCCATCTCCTCTATCTGGGAGTCTACCTTAGCCCCGACGAGGGAGCCTGGCCGGCGAACTGGCAGGAGCTGGAGGCCAAGGTCGCCGCTCACCTAGGGCGCTGGACAGGACTGCTCCGAGTGCTGTCCTACAGGGGTCAAGCGCTAGTCATAAACCAGCTGGTGGCCGCAATGTTGTGGTACCGGCTGGTCACTTTGACCCCTCCCCCTGCGTTTGTCGCCAAGATACAGAAGAAGCTGGTGGACTTCTTCTGGAACAACAGGAAGCACTGGGTCTCTGCCGCGGTCTTGAGTCTCCCGCTTGAGGAGGGCGGTCAGTCGTTGGTGTGCGTCAGCGCCCAGCTCGCAACTTTCCGTCTTCAGACCCTGCAGAGATACCTTTACGTCGAGCCCCCTCCTAGGTGGTGTGCTCTGGCGACGTATTTCTTCCGCCAGCAGCGCGACCTCAATTACGACACGCAGCTCCTGTTTGTGAACTTGGGGGGTGTCAGGACCGCCCTCCGGGAGCTGCCTGTCTTTTACAAGGAACTCATCAGGGTCTGGAACAAAGTCTCCACCAAGCGCAGCTCTCCGCCGGCTGGAGTGGCGGCTGTCCTGCAGGAGCCGCTGCTCGGGAATCCGTACCTCCACGACCGAGGTTTTATGTGGCGGTCGGAAGAGAGGGCTGTGGCTGGTGAGGTGACCAGGGTCAGGGACCTGCTCGATGGCGGAGGAGCGGGCTGGATGGTGCCAGGCACGGCGCCTAAACTCTGCCAACGTCCACCGCACGACCGATGCCATCGAGTCGCTAAAAACAGCTCTGGGCCCTGACTCCGTTAGGTGCATCGAGGAGGCTCAAGCACGTGGGGAGATCCCGTCCGAACTGACCCCCGTCCGGACGGAATTCCTCATTGGCACCAAACCCCGGAACCTCCCTCGGGGGCCGGCGCCTCACAACTTGAGCCGCCTCGGGGAAATCCCCTCCGTGCCTTTCAGTTCCGCGCGGAGGGGTTTCCTGTACGGGCTGCTCCTGCACACTCTCAACTTTGCCATCCTCGCCTGCCGTCCGGACACGCCATGGCGTACCATCTTGCCGTCCGGAGGAGGCGGGGGTCCCCGATGGAGGGCACTCTACGCAGGGGTCCTCCCACTATTCATCGGGGACTTGGCCTGGAGGGTGGTGCACGGAGCAGTGCCTTGCAATAAATTTTTAAGCCGGTTCACGGACTCCCAGGCCGCCTGCAATTTCTGCGGTCTGGAGGAGTCCGTGTTCCATGTTTTTATTGAATGCACGAGGTTGCAGCCCCTGTTCCATTATATGAAGGGGCTGGTCCTGAAATTCTGGCTGCACTTCAGTCCCACTCTCCTGATCTTTGGGCACCCTGTGCGGAGGGGAGCGGGTAGGTCCGAAGGCCTCCTCGTAGGACTGCTCCTGGGCACGGCCGGTCCAGGCAGCGGGCGGTCGAGGGGGTCGTTCAACCTGACTGCCTGCCTCTCTTCCGCTCTTACATCCGGTCCAGGGTGTCCTTGGAGATGGAGCACGCGGTGTCCACCGGTACGCTCGCGGCCTTCCGCGAGAGGTGGGCACCGGAGGGACTGGAGTGCATCATCACGCCCGGCAACCAAATTTTAATTTGATTTTACGTTTTAAAGTTTAATTTGTTTTAATTGCTGGTGCTTTTAGTGTCCCCCTTCCCTTTTATAGGGGGCACTGGGTAAAAATTGTGATTTTAGTGCCCCAAAAAAAAAACAAAAAAAAGAAAAACACAAAAAAAAAGGAGAAAAAAAAAAAGGGCCTTGTAAATGTCTGGTGTGTCACCCAGGTCGGGTGGCACGGTTTAATGTTTTTTGTTTTGCAGATAAACTCCAAAAAGAGTTTCATGCACAAGGACCCCTCAGGTCCCTCTGCATCTCAGCATGTTGTAATTTCTCCCCATTCAAATAATATTCCCTTTTACAGTTTTTTTTCCCAAGGTAGATGACCTGACACATTCCGACATTGTATTCCATTTGCCAAACCTTAGCCCATTTGCTTAACCTATCCAAATGTCTTTGCAGCCTCTCTGTGTCCTTTACACAACCCGCTTTCCCACTAATCTTTGTATCAGCTGCAAATTTTGTTACACTACACTCTGTCCCCTCTTCCAGGTCATCTATGTATATTGTAAACAGTTGTGGTCCCAGCACCGATCCCTGTGGCACACCACTAACCACCGATTTCCAACCCGAAAAGGACCCATTTATCCCGACTCTCTGCTTTCTGTTCGCCAGCCAATTTTCTATCCATGCTAATACATTTCCTCTGACTCCGCGTACCTCTATCTTCTGCAGTAACCTTTTGTGTGGCACCTTATCGAATGCCTTTTGGAAATCTAAATATACCACATCCATCGGTACACCTCTATCCACCATGCTCGTTATATCCTATACAGCATATTGACGACATGACGACATATTGGTCACGGATCGGGACACCGTCGAGCACCTACAAAACCTGGAGGAGGTCCTCCAGCGACTGGATCACGTAGGGCTGCGGCTGAAGAGGTCGAAATGCGTCTTCATGGGAACAGAAGTGGAGTTTTTGGGGAGAAAGATCGCGGCGGACGGCATTCAGCGTCAAGACAGAGGCTATCAGGAACGCGCCCAGGCCACAGAACGTCACGGAGCTGCGGTCGTTCCTGAGACTCCTCAACTATTTTGGTAACTTCCTACCAGGGTTAAGCACCCTCTTAGAGCCCCGACATGTGTTATTGCACAAAGGTGAGAACTGGGTATGGGGAAAAAACCAAGTAATTGCTTTTGAGAAAGCCAGAACCATTTTATGCTCCAACAAGCTGCTTGTATTGTATAACCCGTGTAAAAGACTTGTGCTAGCATGTGACGCGTCTTCGTACGGAGTCAGGTGTGTATTACAACAAACTAACATTGCGGGGAAGTTGCAACCTGTCGCCTATGCCTCCAGGAGCTTGTCTAAGGCCGAGAGGGCCTACAGCATGATTGAGAAAGAGGCATTAGCGTGTGTGTTCGGGGTAAAGAAAATGCATCAGTTTGGCCTCAAATTTGAGCTGGAAACCGATCTCAAGCCCCTCATATCCCTGTTCGCTGAAAACAAGGGGATAAATACTAATGCCTCAGCCCGCATACAAAGGTGGGCACTCACGCTATCAGCATATAACTACACCATCCGCCACAGGCCAGGCACCGAGAACTGTGCGGATGCTCTGTCGGTTACCATTGCCCACCACGGGGGTGGAAATGGCGCAGCCTGCCAACTTCTTGATGGTGGCGCAGCCCGCAGACTTGTTGATGGTCATGGAAGTGTTTGAAAATGATAAATCACCTGTCACGGCCCACCAGATTAGGACTTGGACCAGCCAAGATCCTCTGCTGTCCCCAGTAAAAAAACCGTGTACTGCATGGGAGCTGGGCCAGCATCCCCGTTGAAATGCAAGAACCAATCAAGCTGTTCCAGCGGCGAAAGGACGAGCTGTCCATTCAGGCAGACTGCCTGTTGTGGGGTAACCGCGTAGTGCTACCCAAAAAGGGCAGGGAGACGTTCATCTCGGATCGCCACAGCACACACCCGGGTATAGTAATGATGAAAGTGATAGCCAGATCCCCCGGTATTGACTCTGACTTAGAGTCCTGTGTACGGCAATGCAGTGTATGTGCTCAGTTGAGCAACGTGCCCAGAGAGGCACCACTAAGTTTGTGGTCCTGGCCCTCCAGACCACGGTCGAGGATCCATGTCGACTATGCGGGCCCGTTTCTCGGTAAAATGTTCCTGGTGGTGGTGGATGCTTTTTCAAAATGGATTGAATGTGAAATAATGTCGGGAAGCACCGCCACCGCCACCATTGAAAGCCTGAGGGCCATGTTTGCCACCCACGGCCTGCCTGACATACTGGTCAGTGACAACGGGCCATGTTTCACCAGTGCTGAATTTAAAGAATTCATGACCCGCAATGGGATCAAACATGTCATCTCGGCTCCGTTTAAACCAGCCTCCAATGGGCAGGCAGAGCGGGCAGTACAAACCATCAAACAGAGCCTTAAAC
This sequence comes from Pristiophorus japonicus, assembly GCF_044704955.1. Lineage (NCBI taxonomy): Eukaryota > Metazoa > Chordata > Chondrichthyes > Pristiophoridae > Pristiophorus > Pristiophorus japonicus. Next base: position 220,030,829 of record NC_091987.1, on the reverse strand, counting down.
GAGTCACAGAAGGCTCACTCCAAACCCGCCTGTCCCGAGTACTGCTCAGCTACCGCACGAGACCCCACTCGCTCACAGGGGTGACCCCAGCTGAGCTACTCATGAAAAGAACACTTAAAACCAGACTCTCGCTGGTTCACCCTAACCTGCATGATCAGGTAGAGAGCAGGCGGCAGCAACAAAATGTAAACAATGGTCGCGCCACTGTGTCACGGGAAATTGATCTGAATGACCCTGTGTATGTGCTAAACTATGGACATGGTCCCAAGTGGATCGTGGGCACGGTGATAGCTAAAGAAGGGAGTAGGGTGTTTGTAGTCAAACTAGACAATGGACAAATTTGCAGAAAGCACCTGGACCAAACGAGGCTGCGGTTCACAGACTGCCCTGAACAACCCACAGCAGACATCACCTTTTGTGAGCCCACAACACACACCCAAAGGATCAACGACACCACCCCGGACCAAGATATCGAACCCATCATACCCAACAGCCTAGCAAGGCCAGGCTCACCCAGCAGCCCTGCAGGGCCAACAACACGCCAGCCCAGCGAGGGCACAGCCAACACACCAGAACAGACATTTGTACCGAGCCGGTCCACCAGGGAAAGAAAGGCTCCCGACCGCCTCACCTTGTAAATAGTTTTCACTTTGACTTTGGGGGGGAGTGACGTTGTGTATCTGTAAAGCATGCACTCCCATGTTCCGCCACCAGGGAGTGTATCTCCTGAAGTCCCAAGGGATCCCAGCATCCAGAGAGTGACCGACCCTCACTGGACACTGTCGGTACAGTGACAGACCCTCACTGGACACTGTCTCTCCAGTGACAGACGCTCACTGGACACTGTCCGTACAGTGACAGACCCTCACTGGACACTGTCCGTACAGTGACAGACCCTCACTGGACACTGTCCGTACAGTGACAGACGCTTACTGGACACTGTCCGTACAGTGAATGACCCTCACTAGACACTGTCCGTACAGTGACAGACCCTCACTGGACACTGTCCGTACGGTGACAGACCCTCACTGAACACTGTCCGTACAGTGACAGACCCTCACTGGACACTGTCCGTACGGTGTTAGACCCTCACTGGACACTGTTGCTACAGTGAGAGACCCTCACTGGACACTGTCCGTACAGTGACAGACGCTCACTGGACACTGCCCGTACAGTGACAGACCCTCACTGGACACTGTCCATACAGTGACCGATGCTCACTGGACACTGTCCATACAGTGACAGACGCTCACTGGACACTGTCCGTACAGTGACAGACCCTCACTGGACACTGTCCGTACGGTGACAGACGCTCACTGGGCACTGTCCGTATGGTGACTGACCATTACTGGACACTGTCCGTAAGGTGACTGACCCTCACTGGACACTGTCCGTACGGCGACAGACGTTCACTGGACACTGTCCGTACGGTGAATGACCCTCACTGGACACTGTCCGTAAGGTAACTGACCCTCACTGGACACTGTCCGTACGGTGACAGACCCTCACTGGACACTGTCCGTACGGTGACAGACCCTCACTGGACACTGTCCGTACGGTGACAGACCCTCACTGGACACTGTCCGTACGGTGAGAGACCCTCACTGGACACTGTCCGTACGGTGACAGACCCTCACTGGACACTGTCCGTACGGTGACAGACCCTCACTGGACACTGTCCGTACGGTGACAGACCCTCACTGGACACTGTCCGTACGGTGACTGACCCTCACTGGACACTGTCCGTACGGTGACAGACCCTCACTGGACACTGTCCGTACGGTGAAAGACCCTCACTGGACACTGTCCGTACGGTGACAGACCCTCACTGGACACTGTCCGTACGGTGACAGACCCTCACTGGACACTGTCCGTACGGTGAATGACCCTCACTGGACACTGTCCGTACGGTGAATGACCCTCACTGGACACTGTCCGTACGGTGAATGACCCTCACTGGACACTGTCCGTATGGTGACTGACCCTCACTGGACACTGTCCGTCCGGTGACAGACCCTCACTGGACACTGTCCATACGGTGACTGACCCTCACTGGACACTGTCCATACGGTGACTGACCCTCACTGGACACTGTCCATACGGTGTTAGACCCTCACTGGACACTGTCCATACAGTGAGAGACCCTCATTGGACACTGTCCGTACAGTGACAGACCCTCACTGGACACTGTCCGTACGGTGACAGACCCTCACTGGACACTGTCCGTATGGTGACAGACCCTCACTGGACACTGTCCGTACAGTGACAGACCCTCACTGGACACTGTCCGTACGGTGACAGACCCTCAGTAGACACTGTCCGTACGGTGACAGACCCTCACTGGACACTGTCTCTCCAGTGACAGACGCTCACTGGACACTGTCCGTACAGTGACAGACCCTCATTGGACACAGTCCGTACAGTGACTGACCCTCACTGGACACTGTCCGTACGGTGACAGACCCTCACTGGACACTGTCCGTACAGTGACAGACCCTCACTGGACACTGTCCGTACAGTGACAGACCCTCATTGGACACAGTCCGTACGGCGACAGACGCTCATTGGACACAGTCCGTACGGTGACTGACCCTCACTGGACACTGTCCGTACGGTGACAGACCCTCACTGGACACTGTCCGTACGGTGACTGACCCTCACTGGACACTGTCCGTACGGTGAATGACCCTCACTGGACACCGTCCGTATGGTGACTGACCCTCACTGGACACTGTCCGTACGGTGACAGACGCTCACTGGACACTGTCCGTACGGTGACAGACGCTCACTGGACACTGTCCGTACGGTGACAGACCCTCAGTGGACACTGTCCGTACGGTGACAGACCCTTACTGGACACTGTCCGTACGGTGTTAGACCCTCACTGGACACTGTCCGTACGGTGACAGACCCTCACTGGACACTGTCCGTACAGTGACAGACCCTCACTGGACACTGTCCGTACAGTGACAGACCCTCACTGGACACTGTCTGTACAGTGACAGACCCTCACTGGACACTGTCCGTACAGTGACAGACCCTCACTGGACACTGTCCGTACAGTGACTGACCCTCACTGGACACAGTCCGTACAGTGACAGACCCTCACTGGACACTGTCCGTACAGTGACATACCCTCACTGGACACTGTCCGTACGGTGACAGACCCTCACTGGACACTGTCCGTACGGTGACTGACCCTCACTGGACACTGTCCGTACGGTGACAGACACTCACTGGACACTGTCAGTATGGTGACTGACCCGCACTGGACACTGTCCGTACGGTATTAGACCCTCACTGGACACTGTCCATACAGTGAGAAACCCTCATTGGACACTGTCCGTACAGTGACAGACCCTCACTGGACACTGTCCGCACAGTGACAGACCCTCACTGGACACTGTCCGTATGGTGAATGACCCTCACTGGACACTGTCCGTACAGTGACAGACCCTCACTGGACACTGTCCGTACAGTGACAGACCCTCACTGGACACTGTCCGTATGGTGAATGACCCTCACTGGACACTGTCCGTACAGTGACAGACCCTCACTGGACACTGTCCATATGGTGAATGACCCTCACTGGACACTGTCCGTACGGTGACTGACCCTCACTGGACACTGTCCGTACGGTGACAGACCCTCACTGGACACTGTCCGTACGGTGAATGACCCTCACTGGACACTGTCCGTACGGTGACTGACCCTCACTGGACACTGTCCGTACGGTGAATGACCCTCATTGGACACTATCCGTACGGTGACAGACCCTCACTGGACACTGTCCGTACGGTGACAGACCCTCACTGGACACTGTCCGTACAGTGACAGACCCTCACTGGACACTGTCCATACAGTGAATGCCCCTCACTGGACACTGTCTGTACAGTGAATGATCCTCACTGGACACTGTCCGTACGGTGAATGACCCTCACTGGACACTGTCCATACGGTGAATGACCCTCACTGGATACTGTCCGTACGGTGAATGACCCTCACTGGACACTGTCCGTACGGTGACAGACCCTCACTGGACACTGTCCGTACGGTGACAGACCCACACTGGACACTGTCCGTACGGTGACAGACCCTCACTGGACACTGTCCGTATGGTGAATGACCCTCACTGGACACTGTCCATACGGTGAATGACCCTCACTGGACACTGTCCGTACGGTGAATGACCCTCACTGGACACTGTACGGTTACAGACCCACACTGGACTGTGGATGGTGATGAGTTGTTCTATCACAGTAATTGCTCTCGCCAATCCCACAGAGTGATCTGCACAGAGAGGTCTTAAACGGAGTGGCGTTAAATTGACTGGTTTATTTGGGAATTTCTGGTACGTATTGGGTAATACAAGCTGTAAATAGTGAAACCTAGTTTAAATCTAGTTTTTGATTTAAACCTTGAACTTTAAAACTGTAGTTTACAGAATTTGCGTGCCAGAGACAGTTAATTGGCAGTCAGCTGAAATTGTTTGCCTTTCTCGGTGTTAATCACAGACAAAAGGTGTGCTGAGTCAACATTTGTAAATTGGGTGTAGCCCCTTAGGGTATAAAAGTCAACACTTTTTCAAAGCACAGAGAGGTCTTAACTGGAGTGGAGTTAAACTGAATGGTTTATTTGGGAATTTGGAAAGTGGGAATGTGAGGAAGAGCTGGGATTATAAACTAAACGTTTAAAACTTGAAATTTTACCTAACTAATACATTAGAGATGACAGGGCAGATGGTGTGTTTGTGCTGCAACATGTGGGAGCTGGTGGACACCATTGAGGTCCATGGTGATCACATCTGCAGCAAGTGTCTGCAGCTCAAGGAACTTTGGCTCCGTGGTGATGAGCTGGAATCCGAGCTGCAGACACTGCGACACATCAGGGAGGGGGAGAGTTATCTGGACACCTCGATCCAGGAGTTAGTCACACCAATTAGATTAATTAATTCAAATTCGATCCGTGGTCAGGGACAGGAGGGTGTGACAATGAGTGAGGCAGGTATGGGGATCCAGGAGGTAGTGATGGAGGAGCCTCAGCCCTTGCTCTTGCCCAACAGGTTTGAGGCTCTTGCTCCCCGTGTGGACGAGAGCAGGGACTGCAGGGAGGATGATCAAACTGACCACAGCACCGTGGTACAGGGGGCCATTCAAGTGGGGGGAGTAAAAAGAAAGGTTGTAGAGGTAGGGGACAGTATCATTAGGGGTATTGATACTGTTCTCTGGCACCGGGAGCGTGAGTCCAGAAGGCTGTGCTGCCTGCCCTGGTGCCAGGGTTAAGGACATCTCCTCAGGGCTGGAGAGGAACTTGGAGTGGGCGGGGGAAGATCCAGTTGTTGTGGTCCACGTGGGTACCAACAACATCGGTAGGGCAAAGAAAGAGGTTCTGCTGAGCGAATATGAGCAGCTAGGGGTCAAATTAAAAAGCAGAACCACAAAGGTAATAATCTCTGGATTACTGCCTGAGCCACGAGCAAATTTGCATAGGGTAAATAAGATCAGAGAGTTAACACGTGGCTCAAAGACTGGTGTGGGAGAAATGGGTTTTAGTTTGTGGGACACTGGCACCAGTACTGGGGTAAGAGGGAGCTGTTCCATTGGGACGGGCTCCACTTAGACTGTGCTGGGACTAGTGTCCTGATGAATCGAATAACTAGGGCTGTAGAGAGGGCTTTAAACTAATTAATAGGTGGTGGGGGGGAGGGGTCATGTGAGCAGTAATTTAAAATGTCAAAGACCAAGGAGAAGGCAATAGAGCAGGGTAGCACTGGGGGAAATAATAACCAGAGCGTGACAGGAAAGGTCAGAATGTATAAACATAAAAGTGAATCAGAAAGTGGGGTGTATTATGTCTATAATGTACCTCTGAATGACTCCACGAGGCAATGTGTTGTACTCAAACTGTAGTGACCTTGGTCCTTTAGTCGTAACTCCAGAGTGAGGCAGCTGCATGGTGGCTCCCCTTTTATACAGCCCCCACCACCAGGGCAGAAAACCCCGGTCTCCACCAGTTGCACCCTCTAGTGGTGCCAGCATAGTATATACACAGTGTAAACCTTATTGATAGTACATCAGGTAACAAGTCTCCATCTTATGCAACTATACAGTGACTACACAGAGAGTATATCTATAGTCTGCATATATAACATCACTCTCCCCCAAGTCCTTTGTGCCAATTGCCTTTGCACTATGTGCTCTGGCTTAGCTCTCCCCAGACTTAAGTGCCAATAGCCCTTGCACCTTGGCTGTGCTTTGGCTTGGCTCTCTCCCTGTTAACCCCCAAGTCCTTTTGCCACAACATTGGGTAGTGGTTACCAGTTTGGATGGTTCGATGATGCAGTGGAGGTTCCAGTGGGTTTTGGGTGTGATCCATGTGTGTATCCATGGCTACATACATCCATTTCCCCCGCCCTCCCCCACAGCTGGCCCATTACATCAACATAGACGATCGGACACAGTACAAAGAAAGGAAGAAAAAAAATTTTTTTTTCACAGTTTGTATCGTGACACCTTGGTTCAGTCACTTACATTTGTTAGTTTTACGGTTGTGCTCCAGGATTGGGTAGATTACATAATGAGTTCAGTCATGGTCAGTACTGAGGTAGCAGTACAGGTATGCGAGGACGCTGGTTCCAGAGTAACCAGACAGGGTGCTAGTCGTCTGATACTGGCGCTGTGCCCCCTGCTAGTGGGGTGGGGTTGGTTCGCTTACCTTGCCAGGACTCAGGGCCTTTGCCGTTGCCTAGTGGTGGGCAGAGCCACAGATGTGTGTGGCCACCATGTCCTCCTTTGAGGGCTGCAGAATCTTCTGCCTGCTCTCTCACGGTGTTGGGAACCTGGCTGTTCCAGGTCCCGTTTGGGGAACTCACTGGTTCTGACCTTTCGCTCCCGGACATGGCCGAGGTAGCGACTGGGTCTGGGGGCTGCGTTGTCTCCACCCGGGCGGTGGGCAACGGCGGCCGACTGCGCGTATTGGCGGCGTTTTCGTTTCCAGGTCTGTGGTGAATAGTGCCATCGGGTGCCTGCAGCGTGGGATAGACCTGGGGCAGGGTATCAGGATCAGCGCCTTTACCCTCCCGAATTCGCTTGCTTGCTACTTTTGGGGACATTGTATTCCCGACATCTCGCAACAACATTTTGTTCTTTATATTCTTAATCGGTTCGTTACATTGATTGCCATGCATACAATATCCCTAAGTTCAGTCGGTTGCAGGTCTCCTTTAAGAGAACCCTGCTGGCTTTACCCCAATCAAATCCTTTGTTAGACACCACGTGTTGGTCCCTCAGCGTTGCACCTCGTGGTCTGGCCGAGGGCATCTTTTTTTCCAGCCACGCTGCCCCTCGCTGCAGCAGGGACACCATCTTGCCTCTGTCCTCGAGGTCGACTGCCTTGATCCTTCTCTCCCACGATTCACTGCACAGAGAGTATATCTATAGTCTGCATGTATAACAGGGTCAAAGCAGGAAAAAATGGTAAAAAAACAAATTTAAAAATAGATGAGTTGACGGCACAAATAGATACAAATGGGTATGATCAGATAGCCATTACAGAGACGTGGTTGTAAGATGACCACGGCTGGGAACTAAATATTCAGGGGTATTTGACAATTCAGAACGACAGACAGAAAGGAAAAGGAGGTGGAATCGCTCTGTTAATAAAGGATGAGATCAAGGCGTTAGTGGGAAGATCAAGATATTGAATCAGTTTGGGTGGAGATAAGGAATAATAAGGGGAAAAAGTCACTGGTGGGCGTCGTCTATAGGCCCATTAACAGTAGCTACACTGTTGGACAGAGTACAGATCAAGAAATAATGGGTGATTTTAAGCTTCAGATTGATTGGACAAAGCAAATTGGCCAGGGTAGCCTTGAGGAGGAGTTCATAGAGTGTATCTGGAATAGTTTCCTTGAACAGTACACATTGTTATTCTGTACACATTGTGCAGGCTATCTTAGATCTGGTACTGTGTAATGAGACAGGATTAATAAACGATCTCCTAGTAAAGGATCCTCTAGGAATGAGTGACCATAACATGGTTGAATTTCAAATTCAATTGGAGGGTGAGAAAGTTGGATCTCAAACCAGTGTCGTGAGCTTAAATAAAGGAGACTACAAAGGTATGAAGGCAGAGTTGGCTAAAGTGGACTGGGAAAATAGATTAAAGTATGGGACGGGACGGTTGATGAGCAGTGGCAGACATTTAAGGAGATATTTCATAACTCGCAACAAAAATATATCCCAATGAGACTGTAAGAGAAGGGATAACCATCCGTGGCTAACTAAAGAAATAAGGGATGGTATCAAAGTGAAAACAAGGGCCTACAATGTGGCCAAGACTAGTGGGAGGCCAGAGGATTAGGAAACTTTTAAAAGCCAGCAAAGAACAACTAAAAAAATAATAGAGGGAAAATGGATTATGAAAGCAAACTAGCACAAAATATAAAAATAGATAGTAAGAGTTTCTACAGGTACATAAAAAGGAAAAGAGTGGCTAAAGTAAATGTTGGTCCCTTAGAGGATCAGACTGGGGAATTAATTGGGAACAGGGAAATGGCAGAGACTTTGAAGAAATATTTTGTATCGGTCTTCATGGTAGAAGACACTAAAAACATCCCAATAGTGGATAATCAAGGGGCTATAGGGAGGGAGGAACTTAATACAATCACTAGAGAAGTAATACTCAGTAAAATAATGGGTCTAAAGGTGGAAAAGTCCCCTGGACCTGATGACTTGCATCCTAGGGTCTTAAAAGAAATGGTTACAGAGATAGTGCATGCATTGGTTGTAATCTACCAAAATTCCCTGGATTCTGGAGAGGTCCCAGCGGATTGGAAAACTGCAAATTTAACGCCCCTATTTAAAAAAGGAGGCAGACAGAAAGCAGGAAACTATAGACCAGTTAGCCTAACATCTGTCGTTGGGAAAATGTTGGAGTCCATTATTAAGGAAGCAGTAGCAGGATATTTGAAAAAGCATGATTCAATCAAGCAGAGTCAGCATGGTTTTATGAAAGGGAAATCATGTTTGACAAATTTGCTGGAGTTCTTTGAGGATGTAACGAGCAGGGTGGATAAGGGGGAACCAGTGGATGTGGTGTATTTGGATTTCCAGAAGGCATTCGATAAGGTGCCACATAAAAGGTTACTGCACAAGATAAAAGTTCACGGGTTTGGAGATAATATATTAGCATGGATAGAGGATCGGTTAACTAACAGAAAACAGAGAGTCGGGATAAATTGGTTGCTTTCCAGTTGGTAAATAGTGACTAGTGGGGTGCCACAGGGATCGGTGCTGGGGCCTCAATTATTTACAATCTATATTAATGACTTGGGTGAAGGGACCGAGTGTAATGTAGCCAAGTTTGCTGACGATACAAAGATGGGTGGGAAAGCAAATTGTGAGGAGGACACAAAAAATCTGCAAAGGGATATAGACAGGCTAAGTGAGTGGGCAAAAATTTGGCAGACGGAGTATAATGTGGGAAAATGTGAAGTTATCCACTTTGGCAGGAAAAATAGAAAAGCAAATTATAATTTAAATGGAGAAAAATTGCAAAGTGCTGCAGTACAGAGGGACCTGGGGGTACTTGTGCATGAAACACAAAAAGTGAGTCTGCAGGTACAGCAAGTGATCAGGAAGGCAAATGGAATGTTGGCCTTTATTGCAAGGGGGATAGAGTATATAAACAGAGAAGTCCTGCTACAACTGTACAGGGTATTGTTGAGGCCACACCTGGAGTACTGCGTACAGTTTTGGTCTCTGTATTTAATGAAGGATATACTTGCATTGGAGGCAGTTCAGAGAAGGTTCACTAGGTTGATTCCGGAGATGAGGGGGTTGACTTATGAAGATAGGTTGAGTAGGTTGGGCCTCTAACTCATTGGAATTCAGAAAAATGAGAGGTGATCTTATCGAAACTTATAAGATAATGAGGGGGCTCGACAAGGTGGGTGCAGAGAGGATATTTCCACTCTATAGGGGAAACTAAAACTAGGGGACATAGTCTCAGATTAAGGGTCCGCTTATTTAAAACTGAGATGAGGAGGAATTTCTTCTCTCAGGGTTGTAAATCTGTGGGATTCCCTGCCCCAGAGAGCTGTGGAGGCTGGGTCATTGAATATATTTAAGGTGGAGATCGACAGATTTTTGAGCGATAAGGGAGTAAAGGGTTATGGGGAGCGGGCGGGGAAGTGGAGCTGAGTCCATGATCAGATCAGCCATGATCTTATTGAATGGCGGAGCAGGCTTGAGGGGCCGAATGGCCGACTCCTGCTCCTATTTCTTATGTTCTTAATCCTGTCCGTACACGGCCTCAGTACAGAGGCCAGCAAAGGTCACAGGCACCAGTGGGATCTGGTCTCACCCCACACTGAGCAGCAGCACAAGATGTCAATGGGCGGAGAGCCCGGGCAGTTAAAGGTTTCCAGGAGAATAAAAGGAGTTCAATTTGGAGGTGAGGAATGTGGAAAGCATCTGATCAGGAGTTCAAATGGACACACATCTCGTGACCCCTAACATGCGACCTGTGACCGATGACACCAGAGTGGTGACCACTGACACGTGACCTGTGATCCATAACAGCATTGTGGACAATTCAATACAAATTGTAACTGTTTGCGCTCAACTAAGTGTCGCTCTAGGAATAGAACTTTCTAGAAGTAAAGTGATTTTCTTGGAGACGGTTGTCAGGGTTACACTGTAACTTCCGTGATTGGCGTTTTTCACAATCTTGTGGCTGTTGTTGGGGCCAGTGCCTGTTGTGTCTGCACGGGCCAGCCGAGGCAGGAGTGTTGCTGTGGGTAGGGAATGTCACAACTCCCCCACACGGAGCATCTGGACAGGGCTCAGAGTGACCCTCCATCACTGGACACTGCCCAGGGGGAGGGCCAATCAGACAACTGCATGCCCGGTCAGTCAGGACAAATACTGACTAGGTCAGGCGCCACGGTGCAGCAAATCAGAGTTAACGTTTTGGGTTGGTGACCTTTCATCAGTTAGTCAGGTCTTTGTAAACTCACCACAGCTCACACTGAGTCAGGGAAAAGCATCTGGACAAGACTGGAACCGAGACCAGGTGTGGGTCGAGTTTTGGGACATCCTGAGCTCATGAAAGGGGCTGTATTAACACAAGTTCTTTCTTATTCTTTGTTAGAGGGGCAGGATTCAGTGGGGGAGGGGATTGTGGGGGAGGGGATACAGTGGGGGAGGGGATTGTGGGGGAGCGGATTGTGGGGGAGGGGATTCGGTGGGGGAAGGGATTCGGTGGGGGAAGGGATTCGGTGGGGGAAGGGATTCGGTGGGGGAAGGGATTCGGTGGGGGAAGGGATTCGGTGGGGGAAGGGATTCGGTGGGGGAGGGGATTCGGTGGGGGAGGGGATTCGGTGGGGGAGGGGTTTCGGTGGGGGAGGGGATTCGGTGGGGGAGGGGATATAGTGGGGGGAGGGGATACAGTGGGGGAGCGGATTGTGGGGGAGGGGATTCGGTGGGGGAGGGGATTCGTTGGGGGAGGGGATTGTGGGGGAGGGGATTGTGGGGGAGGGGATTCAGTTGCCATATGCCCACATTGTTTACCGAGCTATTCTGATGCTGGGCCAGAGTTTGAGAAGTGCTCATGGCTGGTTTTGTTTCCAAACTGCGTCAGGCCGGAGTGGGCGGGGTCTGTGTCGGAGTGGGCCGGATCTGTGTCAGAGTGGGCCGGGTCTGTGTCGGAGGGGGCCGGGTCTGTGTCGGAGGGGGCGGGGTCTGTGTTGGAGTGGGCGGGATCTGTATCGGAGTGGGCCGAGTCAGTGTCAGAGTGGGCCGGGTCAATGTCAGAGTGGGCCGGGTCTGTGTCAGAGTGGGCCGGGTCTGTGTCAGAGGGGGCGTGGTCTGTGTTGGAGGGGGCGGGGTCTGTGTCGGAGGGGGCGGGGTCTGTGTCGGAGTGGCGGGGGGTAAATGCTGGACAGACCGCCCCGAGTTCTTGGTGTTTGGGAGCCAAGGGGGAGGCTCACTCTGCCCCAGGCCCATCGCTCGCTCTGCCCCAGGCCCATCGCTCACTCTGCCCCAGGCCCATCGCTCACTCTGCCCCAGGCCCATCGCTCACTCTGCCCCAGGCCCATCGCTCGCTCTGCCCCAGGCCCATCGCTCGCTCTGCCCCAGGCCCATCGCTCACTCTGCCCCAGGCCCATCGATCGCTCACTCTGCCCCAGGCCCATCGATCGCTCTGCCCCAGGCCCATCGCTCACTCTGCCCCAGGCCCATCGCTCACTCTGCCCCAGGCCCATCGCTCACTCTGCCCCAGGCCCATCGCTCACTCTGCCCCAGGCCCATCGCTCACTCTGCCCCAGGCCCATCGATCGCTCTGCCCCAGGCCCATCGATCGCTCGCTCTGCCCCAGGCCCATCGCTCACTCTGCCCCAGGCCCATCGCTCACTCTGCCCCAGGCCCATCGATCGCTCGCTCTGCCCCAGGCCCATCGATCGCTCTGCCCCAGGCCCATCGATCGCTCTGCCCCAGGCCCATCGCTCACTCTGTCCCAGGCCCATCGCTCACTCTGCCCCAGGCCCATCGATCGCTCTGCCCCAGGCCCATCGATCGCTCTGCCCCAGGCCCATCGCTCGCTCTGCCCCAGGCCCATCGATCGCTCACTCTGCCCCAGGCCCATCGATCGCTCTGCCCCAGGCCCATCGATCGCTCGCTCTGCCCCAGGCCCATCGATCGCTCTGCCCCAGGCCCATCGATCGCTCTGCCCCAGGCCCATCGATCGCTCGCTCTGCCCCAGGCCCATCGATCGCTCTGCCCCAGGCCCATCGATCGCTCTGCCCCAGGCCCATCGCTCACTCTGCCCCAGGCCCATCGCTCACTCTGCCCCAGGCCCATCGATCGCTCGCTCTGCCCCAGGCCCATCGATCGCTCTGCCCCAGGCCCATCGCTCGCTCTGCCCCAGGCCCATCGCTCACTCTGCCCCAGGCCCATCGCTCACTCTGCCCCAGGCCCATCGATCGCTCACTCTGCCCCAGGCCCATCGATCGCTCTGCCCCAGGCCCATCGATCGCTCTGCCCCAGGCCCATCGATCGCTCTGCCCCAGGCCCATCGATCGCTCTGCCCCAGGCCCATCGATCGCTCTGCCCCAGGCCCATCGATCGCTCTGCCCCAGGCCCATCGATCGCTCACAGAATGTGCAGCGAGGCCAACATTGCCTCCAAGGACAGTGGGAGAGTGTGTGTGTGTTTACTCGGCCTGTGCAGCAGAACTTGTCTCTCGTCATCTTGGATAACCCTTGCCACTGGACCAAGGCCTTGCTCGGTCAAGCCCGTGTGGAGGCTGTGTGCAACGTCCAGCCCATGTTAAAAGAATTCACACACAGACCTCGACCACCCTTCAGGATGTAGCTGATTGAAACACCTTTTTTGACGTGGAATTGGGTCATCGTTGACATGAGGGACTGTCTAATCCTATACATCACTGTAAACACCTTGACCACCGGAACCTACGGGAGGCAAAGTATGGCGGCTGCTCCCACTGAGGTGCGGGGGTGGGGGGGGGCGTGAGGTGAAGGGGGGGTGGCGGGGCGGGGCGTGAGGTGAAGGGGGGGGGTGAGGTGAAGGGGGGCGGGGGGTTGGGGCGTGAGGTGAAGGGGGGATGTGAGGTGAAGGAGGGGAGGGGATGTGGGGTGTGAGGTGAAGGGGGGGTGGGGTGTGAGGTGAAGGGGGGGTAGAGTGTGAGGTGAAGGGGGCGGGGGGGTGGGGCGTGAGGTGAAGGGGGGGGGTATGAGGTGAAGTGGGGCGGGGGGGTGGGACGTGAGGTGAAGGGGGGGGGTGAGGTGAAGGAGGGGAGGGGTGGGGGCGTGAGGTGAAGGGGGGGGGGAGGTGAAGGAGGGGAGGGGGAGGGGAGTGGGGCGTGAGGTGAAGGGGGGGGTGAGGTGAAGGAGGGAGGGGGTGGGGCTTGAGGTGAAGGGGGGGGTGAGGTGAAGGAGGGGAGGGGGGAGGGGGAGTGGGCGTGAGGTGAAGGGGGGGTGTGAGGTGAAGGAGGGGAGGGGGGTGGGGCGGTGAGGTGAAGGGGGGGTGGCGGGGCGGGGCGTGAGGTGAAGGGGGGGGGTGTGAGGTGAAGGAGGGGAGGGGGAGGGGAGTGGGGCGTGAGGTGAAGGGGGGTGTGAGGTGAAGGAGGGGAGGGGGGTGGGGCGTGAGGTGAAGGGGGGTGAGGTGAAGGAGGGGAGGGGGGGTGAGGTGAAGGGGGGGAGGGGGGGCGTGAGGTGAAGGGGGGAGGGGGGGTGGGGCGTGAGGTGAAGGGGGGGAGGGGGGAGGGTGGCGTGGGTGAAGGAGGGGAGGGGGTGGGGTGTGAAGTGAAGGAGGGGAGGGGGGTGGGGCGTGAGGTGAAGGGGGGGGTGTGAGGTGAAGGAGGGGAGGGGGGTGGGGCGTGAGGTGAAGGGGGGGAGGGGGGAGGGGGCGTGAGGTGAAGGGGGGGTGTATGAAGGAGGGGAGGGGGGGCGTGAGGTGAAGGGGGGAGGGGTGTGCCGGGGTTATTTGGTGATTTGTAGCCCTTCCCTCTATCACCATTGCTGCATTCACAATTGTGGTCATGTTTGAGGGCTTCCGAACTGGGGTACACACACTGGGGACTGGGGTACACACACTGGGGATTGAGGTACACACACTGGGGTATACCCACTGGGGACCTGGGTACACACACTGGGGTACACACACTGGGGATTGAGGTACACACACTGGGGTATACCCACTGGGGATTTGGGTACACACACTGGGGAATTGGGGTACACACACTGGGAACCTGGGGTACACACACTGGGGACCTGGGTACACACACTGGGGAATTGGGGTACACACACTGGGGACCTGGGGTACACACACTGGGGACCTGGGGTACACACACTACGGGATTAAGTGCCTGGTTTTGATTCTCACTCCCCGACACTGGCTTGTCGCCAACAGAGAGCAGAACACCAACCCTGCCGACAGGCTAGTAGGTAAACACAAGGCGTTCACATCTCCTTCTGTCTAAAACCAGTCAAACTGAGTCCAAGGGAGGAATGTTTATTTGGATAAAACAGCAGCCTGAGATGAAGAGGAATAAAATGGAGAAAGGATACGATTGACTGATCTGGTTGAAACCCTCCCTGGGCCGATGGCCAGATCTCCCTGTAGCAAGAGCTGAATAAAGAGCAGCATTTCCCAGGATTGTGCTGAGCTGTTGCCAGGCTCTGAGACGGCCAGAATCCACACTCCCTCCACAAACATTCCACAACGATTGGGCAGCCTCACTGAGTCCCATCCAAATCAGTAACCGGCCGTGCCGTCCACCCAGCACCCTTCACACTCGCTCTTTACCACAACACCAGTCACAAACCCGAGGTCTTGCTGTTCATTTCCATCCGTCACTGAACGACATTTCCCATCTGAACAGAGTGGCATTGAGTTGCTAATAGTGCCAGCACACACAGAGTTAAAGATTACTCTTGGCATTTTGACCAATCACAGTCAGCGCAGCGACTGCAGGCCATTCTCCATCTTGTCACTTGGAATGTTGGGGAATGTGGGCCGTCTCGATATCTCAGTAAAGTCCTGAGTGGCAGGTCATAGTCTGGGGGGGTGGCAGCCTGGGGGGGGGGGGGGAAAGAGACTGGGGGGTCACACACTGGTGGGGCACAGACTGGGGGGTCACAGACTGGGGGGGGGGAGAGACTGGGGGGGGCACAGACTGGGGGGGGCACAGACTGGGGGGGAGAGACTGGGGGGGGAGAGACTGGGGGGGGAGAGACTGGGGGGGGGGAGAGACTGGGGGGGGAGAGACTGGGGGGGGGAGAGACTGGGGGGGGGAGAGACTGGGGGGGGCACAGACTGGTGGGGCACAGACTGGGGGGGAGAGACTGGGGGGTCACAGACTGGGGGGGTCACAGACTGGGGTGGAGAGACTGGGGGGTCACAGACTGGGGGGGGCACAGACTGGGGGAGCAGATTGGGGAGCACAGACTGGGGGGAGGGTGGGGCACAGTCTGGGGCTGCAGCCTGGGGTGACAGAGATGGGGTGAAACAGACTGGGGGGCACAGAATTGTGGGTCACAGACTGGGGAGGGCAGCCTGGGGGGGCAGAGACTGGGGGGGGGGCAGAGACTGGGAGCACAGCCTTGGGGGGGGCAAAGACTGGGGGGGAACACAGCCTGGGGGGGCACAGAATGGGGCACAGACTGGGGAGGGCACAGACTGGTGGGGCAGAGACTGGGGACACAGCCTGGGGGGCCAGAGACTGGGGGGGGGCAGAATGGGGGGGGGGGGTGGAGTGTGTGAGTGTGTGAGTGTGAGAGTGAGTGTGAGGGTGTGAGAGAGATTGTGAGTGAGGGAAGAGTGAGTGTGAGAGTGAGTTTGAGTGTGAGAGTGTGAGAGTGAGTTTGAGTGTGAGAGTGTGAGAGTGACTGAGGGTGTGAGGGTTTAAAAACTAGTATTAAAACACTTTACCTAAAAGCATGCAGCATTCGAAATAAAGTAAATGAGTTGACGGCACAAATCATTACAAATGGGTATGATTTGGTGGCCATTACAGAAACGTGGTTGCAGGGTGGCCAAGACTGGGAATTAAACATACAGGGGTATCTGACAATTCGGAAAGATAGACAAGAAGGGAAAGGAGGTGGGGTAGCTCTGTTAATAAAGGATGATATCAGGGCAGTTGTGAGAGACGATATTGGCTCTAATGAACAAAATGTTGAATCATTGTGGGTGGAGATTAGAGATAGTAAGGGGAAAAAGTCACTGGTGGGCGTAGTTTATAGGTCCCCAAATAATAACTTCACGGTGGGGCGGGCAATAATCAAGGGAATAATGGAGGCATGTGAAAAAGGAACGGCAGTAATCATGGGGGATTTTAATCTACATATCGATTGGTCAAATCAAATCGCACGGGGTAGCCTGGAGGAGGAATTAATAGAATGCATACGGGATTGTTTCTTAGAACAGTATGTTACAGAACCTACAAGGGAGCAAGCTATCTTAGATCTGGTCCTGTGTAATGAGACAGGAATAATAAACGATCTCCTAGTAAAAGATCCTCTCGGAATGAGTGATCACAGTATGGTTGAATTTGTAATACAGATTGAGGGTGAGGAAGTAGTGTCTCAAACGAGCGTACTATGCTTAAACAAAGGGGACTACAGTGGGATGAGGGCAGAGTTGGCTAAAGTAGACTGGGAACACAGACTAAACGGTGGCACAATTGAGGAACAGTGGAGGACTTTTAAGGAGCTCTTTCATTGTGCGCAACAAAAATATATTCCAGTGAAAAAGAAGGGCGGTAAGAGAAGGGATAACCAGCTGTGGATAACCAAGGAAATAAAGGAGAGTATCAAATTAAAAACCAATGCGTATAAGGTGGCCAAGGTTAGTGGGAAACAAGAAGATTGGGAAAATTTTAAACAACAGCAAAGAATGACTAAGAAAGCAATAAAGAAAGGAAAGATAGATTACAAAGGTAAACTTGCACAAAACATAAAAACAGATAGTAAAAGCTTTTACCGATATATAAAACGGAAAAGAGTGACTAAAGTAAATGTTGGTCCCTTAGAAGATGAGAAGGGGGATTTAATAATGGGAAATGTGGAAATGGCTGAGACCTTAAACAATTATTTTGCTTCCGTCTTCACAGTGGAAGACACAAAAACCATGCCAAAAATTGCTGGTCACAGGAATGTGGGGAGGGAGGACCTTGAGACAATCACTATCACTAGGGGGGTAGTGCTGGACAGGCTAATGGGACTCAAGGTAGACAAGTCCCCTGGTCCTGATGAAATGCATCCCAGGGTATTAAAAGAGATGGCAGAAGTTATAGCAGATGCATTCGTTATAATCTACCAAAATTCTCTGGACTCTGGGGAGGTACCAGCGGATTGGAAAGCAGCTAATGTTACGCCTCTGTTTAAAAAAGGGTGCAGACAAAAGGCAGGTAACTATAGGCCGGTTAGTTTAACATCTGTAGCGGGGAAAATGTTTGAAACTATCATTAAGGAAGAAATAGCGGGACATCTAGATAGGAATAGTGCAATCAAGCAGACGCAGCATGGATTCATGAAGGGGAAATCATGTTTAACTAATTTACTGGAATTCTTTGAGGATATAACGAGCATGGTGGATAGAGGTGTACCGATGGATATGGTGTATTTAGATTTCCAAAAGGCATTCGATAAGGTGCCACACAAAAGGTTACTGCAGAAGATAAAGGTACGCAGAGTCAGAGGAAATGTATTAGCATGGATAGAGAATTGGCTGGCTAACAGAAAGCAGAGAGTCGGGATAAATGGGTCCTTTTCGGGTTGGAAATCGGTGGTTAGTGGTGTGCCACAGGGATCGGTGCTGGGACCACAACTGTTTACAATATACATAGATGACCTGGAAGAGGGGACAGAGTGTAGTGTAACAAAATTTGCAGATGACACAAAGATTAGTGGGATATCGAGTTGTGAGGAGGACACAGAGAGGCTGCAAAGAGATTTAGATAGGTTAAGCGAATGGGCTAAGGTTTGGCAGATGGAATACAATGTTGGAAAGTGTGAGGTCATCCACCTTGGGGGAAAAAAACAGTAAAAGGGAATATTATTTGAATGGGGAGAAATTACAACATGCTGCGGTGCAGAGGGACCTGGGGGTCCTTGTGCATGAATCCCAAAAAGTTAGTTTGCAGGTGCAGCAGGTAATCAGGAAGGCGAATGGAATGTTGGCCTTCATTGCAAGAGGGATGGAGTACAAAAGCAGGGAGGTCCTGCTGCAACTGTACAGGGTATTGGTGAGGCCGCACCTGGAGTACTGCGTGCAGTTTTGGTCACCTTACTTAAGGAAGGATATACTAGCTTAGGAGGGAGTACAGAGACGATTCACTAGGCTGATTCTGGAGATGAGGGGGTTACCTTATGATGATAAATTGAGTAGACTGGGTCTTTACTCGTTGGAGTTCAGAAGGATGAGGGGTGATCTTATAGAAACATTTAAAATAATGAAAGGGATAGAGGCAGAGAGGTTGTTTCCACTGGTCGGGGAGACTAGAACTAGGGGGCACAGCCTCAAAATACGGGGGAGCCAATTTAAAACCAAGTTGAGAAGGAATTTCTTCTCCCAGATGGTTGTGAATCTGTGGAATTCTCTGCCCAAGGGAGCAGTTGAGGCTAGCTCATTGAATATATTCAAATCACCGATAGATAGATTTTTAACCAATAAGGGAATTAAGGGTTATGGGGAGCGGACGGGTAAGTGGAGCTGAGTCCACGGCCAGATCAGCCATGATCTTGTTGAATGGCGGAGCAGGCTCGAGGGGCTAGATGGCCTACTCCTGTTCCTAATTCTTATGTTCTTATGTTCTTATGAGTGTGAGCGTGAGAGTGAATGAGGGTGTGAGTGTGAGAGTGACTGAGGGTGTGAGTGTGAGAGTGACTGAGGGTGTGAGTGTGAGTTTGAGTGTGAGAGTGACTGAGGGTGTGAGTGTGAGTGTGAGAGTGACTGAGGGTGTGAGTGTGAGTGTGAGAGTGACTGAGGGTGTGAGTGTGAGTGTGAGGGTGTGAGAGTGACTGAGGGTGTGAGTGTGAGTGTAAGAGAGGGTTTTTAGGGGCTATATCTGGGGATGGATCAGGAGGTTTGGAGGTTGTTGGGCCGATGACTGAGCACGCGCTCTCCTTCCAGTGGAGCTGGTTATATTAATGGGAAAGTGGAGTGTGACTGAGGCAGCTGGCCTGACCCTTGCTTGGAGCAGGAATTAGAATCGATTGTTTGAATGAGACAAGCGGGGGAGGTAATTCAGTGTCGGAATGTGCTGCCAAAGGTCTTGTATTGCGCACAAGATGTGGGAGAGCCCAGCACATTCCTGGCCCAGCCGTTCCAATCTGCCAGCACTGCTGCTCCAGGACTTGGGGCAGTGTGTTAGACTCGATTGAAGATGATAGGTGAGCTCAATGTTGTGTGTTTTGAGATCTGTCCTTCCCTGTGTATTGTAATTGGGCCATTTGCCCCATGACAATGGGTCCCTGTTACACTGGCATTGGGGATTAACCCCCACCCACCTCAGATATCAGCTCAGTACAGAAAGGAAAAAAACATAAATTGTGGGATTCAGGAAAGAGGATTTGTGAATCTTCATTAATTCTGCCAAAAAAATTAAGCACTTTTCTAAACCAAGTGGAAATAAAGTCTGGGTCATGGAGATACTTTGTGAGTCGGCAGGCATTGGACGGAGGCCCAGCATCTGGAAACAGAGAGACAACTATCAGCGGATTAGAGAGAGTCAGAGTGGATTGGTAACGGGTTATGTTATATATGTGGACTTGTATTTACTCTGTACAGCCACCAGAGGGCTCATCCCCTGGAGTCCCAAGGGATCCCATAATCTCTTGGGAGCACAGGTATTTAAGGAGGCTTCACAGTTTGGAGAGGCACTCTGGAGACCTGCAATAAAAGACTAAGGTCACACGTTACTTTGAACTCACAGTCTGACTCTTTCTCCATACACAACAACTGGCGACGAGATACAAATAGCAAACCAAAAGATGCAGAGAACAGTGGGCATCCTGGAGAAATTCTCGGAGGGAGATGATTAGCAAACTTTTGTGAAGCGACTCGACCAATACTTCGTGGCCAACGAGCTAGATGGGGAAGAGAGCGCTGCCAAACGAAGGGCGATCCTCCTCACCGTCTGTGGGGCACCAACATATGGCCTCATGAAGAATCTGCTCACTCCAGCGAAACCCACGGAGAAATCATTTCGAGAGCATTTGAACCCGAAGGAAAGCGTTCTGATGGCGAGGTACCGGTTCTACACCTACAAAAGGTCTGAAGGCCAGGAAGTGGTGAGTTATGTCGCCGAGCTAAGACGCCTTGCAGGATATTGCGAATTTGAAGGACATTTGGAGTACATGCTCAGAGACTTTTTCGTACTTGGCATTGGCCACGAAACCATACTTCGCAAACTTTTGACTGTAGAGATCTCAACCTTGAGTAAGGCCAAAGCGATAGCCCAGGCGTTCATTGCCACCAGTGACAATACGAAGCAAATCTCTCAACACGCAAGTGCTGCTACAAGTACTGTGAACAAAGTGATGTTGTTTTCGAATCGTAACGTACAGGGTAGGTCACACATACCTGCAGCTGCATGTCCGCAGATGTCTCAGAGTCCACCATCAAGGGTGATGAATGCAAGGCCATTAACACCTTGTTGGCGCTGCAGGGGTGATCATCATTTCCATTCATCCCGAAATGAATTTAAGGAGCTAGGAGCTAAATTAAAAAGTAGGACCTCAAAAGTAGTAATCTCGGGATTGCTACCAGTGCCACGTGCTAGTCAGAGTAGGAATCGCAGGATAGCTCAGATGAATACGTGGCTTGAGCAATGGTGCAGCAGGGAGGGATTCAAATTCCTGGGGCATTGGAACCGGTTCTGGGGGAGGTGGGACCAGTACAATCCGGACGGTCTGCACCTGGGCAGAATCGGAACCAATGTCCTCGGGGGAGTGTTTGCTAGTGCTGTTGGGGAGGAGTTAAACTAATATGGCAGGGGGATGGGAACCAATGCAGGGAGACAGAGGGAAACAAAAAGGAGGCAAAAACAAAAGATAGAAAGGAGATGAGGAAAAGTGGAGGGCAGAGAAACCCAAGGCAAAGAACAAAAAGGGCCATTGTACAGCAAAATTCTAAAAGGACAGAGGGTGTTAAAAAAACAAGCCTAAAGGCTTTGTGTCTTAATGCAAGGAGTATCCGCAATAAGGTGGATGAATTAACTGTGCAAATAGATGTTAACAAATATGATGTGATTGGGATTACGGAGACGTGGCTCCAGGATGAGCAGGGCTGGGAACTCAACATCCAGGGGTATTCAACATTCAGGAAGGATAGAATAAAAGGAAAAGGAGGTGGGGTAGCATTGCTGGTTAAGGAGGAGATTAAGGCAATAGTTAGGAAGGACATTAGCTTGGATGATGTGGAATCTATATGGGTAGAGCTGCAGAACACCAAAGGGCAAAAAACGTTAGTGGGAGTTGTGTACAGACCTCCAAACAGTAGTAGTGATGTTGGGGAGGGCATCAAACAGGAAATTAGGGGTGCGTGCAATAAAGGTGCAGCAGTTATAATGGGTGACTTTAATATGCACATAGATTGGGCTAACCAAACTGGAAGCAATACGGTGGAGGAGGATTTTCTGGAGTGCATAAGGGATGGTTTTTTAGACCAATATGTCGAGGAACCAACTAGGGGGGAGGCCATCTTAGACTGGGTGTTATGTAATGAGAAAGGATTAATTAGCAATCTCGTTGTGCGAGGCCCCTTGGGGAAGAGTGACCATAATATGGTGGAATTCTGCATTAGGATGGAGAATGAAACAGTTAATTCAGAGACCATGGTCCAGAACTTAAAGAAGGGTAACTTTGAAGGTATGAGGCGTGAATTGGCTGAGATGGATTGGCGAATGATACTTAAGGGGTTGACTGTGGATGGGCAATGGCAGACATTTAGAGACCGCATGGATGAACTACAACAATTGTACATTCCTGTCTGGCATAGAAATAAAAAAGGGAAGGTGGCTCAACCGTGGCTATCAAGGGAAATCAGGGATAGTATTAAAGCCAAGGAAGTGGCATACAAATTGGCCAGAAATAGCAGCGAACCCGGGGACTGGGAGAAATTTAGAACTCAGCAGAGGAGGACAAAGGGTTTGATTAGGGCAGGGAAAATGGATTATGAGAAGAAGCTTGCAGGGAACATTAAGACGGATTGCAAAAGTTTCTATAGATATGTAAAGAGAAAAAGGTTAGTAAAGACAAACGTAGGTCCCCTGCAGTCAGAATCAGGGGAAGTCATAACGGGGAACAAAGAAATGGCGGACCAATTGAACAAGTACTTTGGTTCGGTATTCACGAAGGAGGACATGAACAACCTTCCGGTTATAAAAGGGGTCGGGGGGTCTAGTAAGGAGGAGGAACTGAGGGAAATCCTTATTAGCCGGGAAATTGTGTTGGGGAAATTGATGGGATTGAAGGCCGATAAATCCCCAGGGCCTGATGGACTGCATCCCAGAGTACTTAAGGAGGTGGCCTTGGAAATAGTGGATGCGTTGACAGTCATTTTCCAACATTCCATTGACTCTGGATCAGTTCCTATGGAGTGGAGGGTAGCCAATGTAACCCCACTTTTTAAAAAAGGAGGGAGAGAGAAAACAGGGAATTATAGACCGGTCAGCCTGACATCGGTAGTGGGTAAAATGATGGAATCAATTATTAAGGATGTCATAGCAGTGCATTTGGAAAGAGGTGACATGATAGGTCCAAGTCAGCATGGATTTGTGAAAGGGAAATCATGCTTGACAAATCTTCTGGAATTTTTTGAGGATGTTTCCAGTAGAGTGGATAAGGGAGAACCAGTTGATGTGGTATATTTGGACTTTCAGAAGGCGTTCGACAAGGTCCCACACAAGAGATTGATGTGCAAAGTTAGAGCACATGGGATTGGGGGTAGTGTACTGCCATGGATTGAGAACTGGTTGTCAGACAGGAAGCAAAGAGTAGGAGTAAATGGGTACTTTTCAGAATGGCAGGCAGTGACTAGTGGGGTACCGCAAGGTTCTGTGCTGGGGCCCCAGCTGTTTACACTGTACATTAATGATTTAGATGAGGGGATTAAATGTAGTATCTCCAAATTTGCGGATGACACTAAGTTGGATGGCAGTGTGAGCTGCGAGGAGGATGCTGTGAGGCTGCAGAGCGACTTGGATAGGTTAGGTGAGTGGGCAAATGCATGGCAGATGAAGTATAATGTGGATAAATGTGAGGTTATCCACTTTGGTGGTAAAAACAGAGAGACAGACTATTATCTGAATGGTGACAGATTAGGAAAAGGGGAGGTGCAAAGAGACCTGGGTGTCATGGTACATCAGTCATTGAAGGTTGGCATGCAGGTGCAGCAGGCGGTTAAGAAAGCAAATGGCATGTTGGCCTTCATAGCAAGGGGTTTGAGTACAGGGGCAGGGAGGTGTTGCTACAGTTGTACAGGGCATTGGTGAGGCCACACCTGGAGTATTGTGTACAGTTTTGGTCTCCTAACCTGAGGAAGGACATTCTTGCTATTGAGGGAGTGCAGCGAAGGTTCACCAGACTGATTCCCGGGATGGCGGGACTGACCTATCAAGAAAGACTGGATCAACTGGGCTTGTATTCACTGGAGTTCAGAAGAATGAGAGGGGACCTCATAGAAACATATAAAATTCTGACGGGGTTAGACAGGTTAGATGCAGGAAGAATGTTCCCAATGTTGGGGAAGTCCAGAACCAGGGGTCACAGTCTAAGGATAAGGGGTAAGCCATTTAGGACCGAGATGCGGAGGAACTTCTTCACCCAGAGAGTGGTGAACCTGTGGAATTCTCTACCACAGAAAGTTGTTGAGGCCAATTCACTAAATATATTCAAAAAGGAGTTAGATGAGGTCCTTACTGCTAGGGGGATCAAGGGGTATGGCGAGAAAGCAGGAATGGGGTACTGAAGTTGAATGTTCAGCCATGAACTCATTGAATGGCGGTGCAGGCTAGAAGGGCCGAATGGCCTACTCCTGCACCTATTTTCTAAAGAGTACGTTTGAAAGGGCTGTGGAACAATGGGACACCTCCAACGAGTGTGCAGGCGAGCTGCTAAGCCTGTTAAACCTGTAAAGCACCATATTGCAGGGGAGATCAGATCCACAGAGGATCACGACGAACCAGAGCCTCAGATAGAGGAGGCAGAGGTACATGGGGTGCACACATTTACCACGAATTGTCCCCCGATAATGCTGAATGTTGAACTAAATGGACTCCCGGTGTCAATGGAGCTAGACATGGGCACAAGCCAATCCATCATGGGCAAAAAGACTGTCGAAAGATTGTGGTGCAACAAGGCCTCAAGGCTAGTCTTAACTCCAGTTCGCATGAAACTAAGAACTTACACGAAAGAACTGATTCCTGTAATCGGCAGTGCTACCGTAAAGGTCTCCTATGATGGAGCGGTGCACAAGCTACCACTCTGGGTGGTACCGGGTGATGGTCCCAAGCTGCTCGGCAGGAGCTGGCTGGGAAAGATACGCAGGAACTGGGACGACGTCCGCGCGCTATCGCCCGCTGACGACACTTTGTGTGCTCAGGTCTTAAACAAATTTCCTTCACTGTTTGAACCAGGCATCGGGAAATTCCAAGGAGCAAAAGTGCAGATCCACCTAACTCTGGGGGAGCGACCCATCCATCACAAGGCGAGAGCAGTACCTTACATGATGAGAGAAAGGATAGAGATCGAGCTAGACCGGCTGCAAAGAGAGGGCATTATTTCACCAATTGAGTTCAGTGAGTGGGCCAGTCCTATTGTCCCAGTCCTCAAGGGAGACAGCACCGTCAGAATCTGTGATGATTACACAGTAACTATCAATCATTTCTCCCTGCAGGACCAATACCCATTACCAAAGACCGACGACCTCTTTGCAACGCTGGTGGGAGGAAAGATGTTCACGAAGCTGGATCTGACTTCAGTCTGCATAACGCAGGAACTGGAGGAATCATCAAAGGCCCTCACCTGCATCAACACACACAAAGGTCTTTTTGTTTATAGCAGATGCTCGTTTGGAATCCGATCAATGGCGGCGATATTCCAGAGAAACATGGAAAGTTTACTGAAGTCGGTCCCGCACACCGTGGTCTTCCAGGACGACATCTTGGTCACAGGTCGGAACACAGTCGAGCACCTGCAGAACCTGGAGGAGGTTCTTAGTCGACTCAACCGCGTGGGGCTCAGGTTAAAACGCTCGAAGTGCGTTTTCCTGGTGCCTGAAGTGGAGTTCTTGGGAAGGAGGATTGCGGCAGACGGCATCAGGCCCACCAAAGCGAAGACGGAGGCAATCGAGAACGCACCGAGGCCACAGAACATGACAGAGCTGTGGTCGTTCCTGAGACTCGAACTACTTTGGTAACTTCTTACCGGGTCTCAGCACCCTGCTCGAACCACGACATGTCTTACTACGAAAAGGGGACGAATGGGTTTGGGGCAAAAGCCAAGAAAATGCCTTTGTAAAAGCGAAAAAACTGTTATGCTCAAACAAATTGCTTGTGTTGTATGATCCATGTAAGCGTTTGGTACTAGCATGTGATGCGTTGTCATATGGCATTGGGTGTGTATTGCAACAAGCTAATGATTTCGGGAAACTACAATCGGTTGCTTATGCATCCAGGAGTCTGTCTAAGGCTGAGAGAGCCTACAGCATGATTTGAAAAAGAAGTGATAGCGTGTGTCTATGGGTAAAGAAAATGCATCAATACCTGTTTGGGCTAAAATTTGAATTGGAAACTGACCATAAGCCACTGACCATAAGCCACTGATATCCCTATTTTCCAGAGATGGGCGCTCACATTGTCCGCATAGAACTACGCCATCCGCCACAGGCCAGGCACAGAAAACTGCGCCGATGCTCTCAGTAGGCTGCCATTGCCCCCCATGGGGACGGAAATGGCGCAGCCCGCAGATCTAGCCATGGTTATGGAAGCATTTGAGAGTGAGCAATCACCCATCACTGCCCGGCAGATCAAAACATGGACAAGCCAGGACCCCTTATTATCTCTAGTCAAAAGCTGTGTGCTTCACGGGAGCTGGTCCAGTGTCCCAGTGGAAATGCAGGAAGAGATAAAGCCGTTCCAGCGGCGCAAAGATGAAATGTCTACCCAGGCAGACTGCGTCTGTGGAGCAATCGAGTAGTGGTCCACAAGAAGGGCAGAGACACCTTCATCACTGACCTCCACAGTACCCACCCAGGCATCGTAATGATGAAAGCGATAGCCAGATCCCACGTGTGGTGGCCCGGTATCGATGCGGACTTAGAGTCCTGCATTCACAGAGTCTGACACTGAGTGAACGCCTGTCCGGAGAGAGTCTGACCCTGAGTGACCCCGTGTCCGGAGAAAGCTCGCAGTTAAGCAATGCACCCAGGGAGACGCCGCTAAGTTTATGGTCCTGGCCCTCCAAACCGTGGTCTAAGGTACACGTCGACTATGCAGGCCCGTTCTTGGGTAAAATGTTCCTTGTGGTTGTAGACGCGTACTCCAAGTGGATTGAATGTGAGATAATGTCGGCGAGCACGTCCGCTGCTACTACTGAAAGCCTGCGGCCATGTTTGCCACTCACGACTTACCCAATGTCCTGGTGAGCGACAACAGGCCATGTTTTACCAGTGCTGAGTTGAAAGAATTCATGACCCGTAACGGGATCAAACATGTCACATCTGCCCTGTTTAAACCAGCGTCCAATGGTCAGGCAGAGAGAGCAGTGCAAACCATCAAGCAGAGCTTGAAGAGGGTAACTAAAGGCTCACTGCAGACTCGCCTATCCCGAGTCCTGCTTAGCTACCGCACAAGACCCCACTCACTCACTGGGATCCCACCTGCTGAACTACTCATGAAAAGGGCACTTAAGACAAGGCTCTCGTTAGTTCACCCGATCTACATGAACAGGTAGAGAGCAGGCGGCTTCAACAAATGTGTCACGTGAGATTGAAATCAATGATCCTGTATTTGTATTAAATTATGGACAAGGTCCCAAGTGGCTTCCCGGCACTGTCGTGGCCAAAGAGGGGAGCAGGGTGTTTCGGGTCAAACTTTCAAATGGACTCATTCACCGGAAACACTTGAACCAAATCAAACTCAGATTCACGGACTATCCTGAGCAACCCACCTTGGACCCTACCTTTTTAGATCCCCCAACACACACACCAGTGGCAACCGGCACCACGGTTGGCCACGAAGCAGAACCCATCATCCACAGCAGCCCAGCAGGGCCCAACACACCAGGCAGCCCAGCAAGGCCAGCTGCACAGCAGCCCAGCGAGGGCCCAACAAATGATTCAACAACACCAGCTTTCACACCGAGACGATCAACCAGGGCAAGAAGGGCCCCAGATCGCCTTGCATTGTAAATAGTTACTCCATTGACTTTGGGCAGGGGGGGGGGGGGGGTGGAGAGAGTGTTGTTATATATGTGGACTTGTATTTACTCTGTACAGCCACCAGAGGGCTCATACCCTGGAGTCCCAAGGGATCCCATAATCCCTTGGGAGCACAGGTATTTAAGGAGGCATCACAGGTTGGAGAGGCACTCTGGAGACCTGCAATAAAAGACGGAGGTCACATGTTACTTTGAGCTCACAGTGTTCAGTCTGACTCTTTCTCCATACACTACAGGTTAGTCATCTGTAACCTCGGTGAATTTTTGGAGGAGGTCACTATCGTGATAGATAAGCGAATGTCGATGGATGGGGTTTATATGGACCGCCAGAAACATTTGACAAGGTTCCACATAAGAGGCTGTTAACAAAACAATGAGAGTGCACGGGATTGGAGGCAAAATGACAGCAGGATGTGACGCATGATCAGTGCCAAGGCTTCAGCTTTTCACTGTATTTAGTTGTGGAAGATTCCAGAACAAGGGGGAATAACCTTAATATCAGAACCCAGCCATTCAGGGCTAATGTCAGGGAGCACTTCTTCACACAAAGGGTCATGGGAATCTGGAACTCTCCCCCAAAACGTTGTTGAGGCTGGGGGTCAGTTGAGGTGGGGGAGGGGTAGATGTGGGGAGGGGGAGTGGAGAGGTGCTGGAGAGAGGGGAGGTGAGGGGGAGAGATGGGGAGGGGGAGAGGAGGGGACAGGTAGGTAGAGAGGGAGAGGAGGGGAGGGGAGAGGACAGAGAGGGGGAGAGGAGGGTAGGGGAGAGGACAGAGAGGGGGAGAGGAGGGTAGGGGAGAGGACAGAGAGGGGGAGAGGAGGGTAGGGGAGAGGACAGAGAGGGGGAGAGGAGGGTAGGGGAGGCGGGGAGAGAGGAGTGGGCGAGGAGGTGAGGAGGGAGGGGGAAGGGCAGAGGGGGAGGGGAGAGGAGGAGATAGGGAGGGGAGGGGGAGAGGGGAGATAGGGATCTGGAGGGAGGGAGAGAGAGAGAGGAGCTAGACGTGTCAAATGAATTGCCTCATCTGTATTTATTCGACATTTGCCCAAAGTTTGTGCTGATTCTAACTTCAATGCAAAATAAATTGAATTTGTCACCAATGAGTCCAAATTCCATCGATCTGCGCTTGGCCATTAGCGGCGCGCTGGGCAATGATGGAATAACAAGCAATGTAAAGTACTGCGGATGCTGGAAATCTGAAAAATAAACAGAAAATGCTGGAAACACTCAGCAAGTCAGGCAGCATCTGTGGAGAGAGCAAGAGAGTTAGAACTGGAAAATGTTGCCGGTGTAACCAATGATCCCCCTGAGCTGTACGGCTGCACAGTAATTTCAAAGGTCCCGCAGGGGATCGGGATCGGGATCGGGACAGAACAAGGTTTTAACCAGGTGCAGAGGCAGGGAAAGTGGGAGGGGGGGAGAAAGAAGGGAAGGTATGTGATGGGTGGAAGGCAGGAGAGATTAAATGATAAAAGGGATGATGGTGCGAGACAAAAGGAGATGATTATGGGAAAAGTAAACAAACAAAAGATGGGTCCAGGACAGTAAGGTGAAATGTTATTTTTTGTTAACCAAGGGTATTAAGGGATATGGGTAAAGGCGGGTCTATGGAGTTAGGTCACAGGTCAGCCATGATCTCATTGAATGGCGGAACAGGCTCGAGGGGCGGAATGGCCTCCTCCTGTTCCTATGTTGCCTGTAAGGTGCGCACTGCGTTTGCTCCAGGAGCCTGTGCATGTGCGGTATGGTGAACAGCCCAGGCAGTCCCCTAATGGGGCCACATACGACCAAACAATGACAGGGAACACTGGACTAGGAGCTGTAACTGGCAAAAGGAGAATTATTACCAACAGCAGCTGTCGGAAAAAATGGGGGCCGTGGTTACGGTCTGAAATTGTTGAACTTGACGTTGAATCCAGAAGGTTGTAAAGTGCCTAATCGAAAGATGAGTTGCTGTTCCTTGAGCTTCCATGCGCATCATTGGAACAGTGTTAGGGGGCTAAGGACAGGGGGGTCAGAGTAGGAATGGAATGGAGAATTAAAATGGTAAGTGACCAGAAGCTCTGTCTGAACTGTCTGAACGCTTGCGGACTGAACGGAGGTGTTCCGCAAAACTCATCCAATCTGCGTTTGGTCTCCCCAATGTAGAGACCTCACCGTGAGCAGCACATGTAGGACATTAAAATGAAAAAATTACGTAAATTGCTGTTTCACCTGGAAGGAGTGTTTGGGGCTCTGGACGGTGGGAAAGGAGGGGGGGAAAGGGCAGATGTTGCATCTTGCACAGGAAGGTGCCATGGACAGGGGAGTGGGTGTTGGGGGTGATGGAAGAGTGGCCCAGAGTGTGTCGGTGGGAACTGTTCCTTTTGAAATGCTGAAAGAAGATGGGAGAGGAAGATGTGTTTGGTGGCGGCATCCTATTGGAGGTGGCGGAAATGGCAGGGGATGATCCATTGAATGTGGAGGCTTGTGGGGTAAAAGTTGAGGATAAGGGGAACCCTTAAAGCAAAATCCCACAAAGGCCAATGAGATAAATGACCAAATAATCTCTTTCCGAGATGTTAGATAAATATCAGCCCACTACATCGGGGAGAAATTCCCTCCTCTTCTTCCAATATTGCTGTGCGATCGTTAGCATCCACGAGAGGGCCGCCGAGGCCTTGGTTTAATGTCTCATCCGAAAGACGGCCCATCCAACAGTGCAGTGCTCAGTACTGCCCTCCGACACTCCCTCAGTACTGCCCCTCCGACAGTGCGGCACTCCCTTAGTACTGCCTCTCCGACACTGCGGCGCTCCCTCAGTACTGCCCCTCCGACAGTGCGGCACTCCCTCAGTACTGCCCCTCCGAAACTGCGGCGCTCCCTCAGTACTGCCCCTCCGACAGTGCGGCGCTCCCTCAGTACTGCCCCTCCGACACTGCGGCACTCCTTCAGTACTGCCCCTCCGACAGTGCGGCGCTCCCTCAGTACTGCCCCTCCGACAGTGCGCCGCTCCCTCAGTACTGCCCCTCCGACAGTGCGGCACTCCTTCAGTACTGCCCCTCCGACAGTGCGGCGCTCCCTCAGTACCGCCCCTCCGACAGTGCGGCGCTCCCTCAGTACCGCCCCTCCAACAGTGCAGTGCTCCCTCAGTACTGCCCCTCCGACAGTGCGGCACTCCCTCAGTACTGCCCCTCCGACAGTGCGGCGCTCCCTCAGTACCGCCCCTCCAACAGTGCGGTGCTCCCCCAGTACTGCCCCTCCAACAGTGCGGCGCTCCCTCAGTGCCACCCCTCCAACAGTGCGGCGCTCCCTCAGTGCCGCCCCTCCAACAGTGCAGCACTCCCCCAGTACTGCGCTCCCCCAGTACTGCGCTCCCCCAGCACTGCCCCTCCCACAGTGCGGCGCTCCCCCAGTACTGCAGTGGGAGTATCGGCCTGGATTATGTGCTCATGTCTCTGGAATGGGATTGAAACCCATAGCTTCTGACTCAACAACAGCAATTTGCACTTATATTGTGGCTTTTCAAAGTAAAACGCCCCAAGGCGCTTCACAGAAGTGTAATGAAAGTCAGAGGTGGGAATGTTCCCCACTGAGTCATGGCTGGCCCGGGAGCTGGACCACTGAAGGATGTCCCTGTGGAAACGCACCATATCCTGACACCTTGTTTTACACAGGATGTGTGCGCTCCCAAAGTGACATCTTTCAGTGTGGATTCATGGTAGGGAACATCCTTGTCCAAAAAAGGCAGAGAGTCGAAGGCGGAGACGATTCAGAGTGCTGGAGCTTATCGGCGAGGATCAGAGAATCTCAAACCCAGCAAATGGTGAGGATGGGTTCGGGATCAGGGATTGGCCGCAGTTTCACTACACTCCTCCTGATGGCGCTGATGAGCAGCCAGCTCACATGGCTCAGTAGCGCCACCATCAGGAAATGCGTGGAACTGCAGTCACATCACCACACCTCGCTCCAAACACTGGTACCTGCTCAACTACGTCATCGTCCGAGTGAGCATCCACAAGGACGTGCGCATCACCCGCGCCATGACAGAAGCCGACAACTGCTGGACGGACCACTGCCTAATCCGTTCCGTAATCAACATTAATATAGCCCCAAAGCGACGATGGCAACAGAAGCAATGCCGCAGAAAAATCAATGCTGGGGTACTCAAAGACCCAGTTAAGAGAGCCCTATTCAGCCAGCACCTCACTGCCGACCTGGCGACCCTCAATGACCCCGAGATGCAGAATGCCAACAGCACCTGGTCTGCCCTCCAAGCCTCCATAACCAGTGCCTGTGAAGAGACGCTCGGTCACTCAACCAGGAAACACCCGGACTGGTTTGACGAGAATGTCCAGGAGATCCAGGAGCTAATAAATCGCAAGCGCAGGGCATTTCAGGGCAACCCAACTCGGGAGCAGCAAAGCAGCTTTACAGGCGGCTTAAGGACGAGGGCCAACAAAAAACCCGCGACCTAAAGAATAGATGGTGTGTGAAGAAAACACAGGAGATTCAGCAGTTAGCAGCCATGATGTGTGAAGGTACTTCACCGCAGTCAAGTCCGACTATGGCCCACGCACCCAAGGCCCTACCCCACCCCAAGGCCAAGAATGGGGAGACACTCATCAAGGACACAAACAGTCAGGGCCCGCTGGAAGGAGCACTTCGAAGATCTCCTTAACCGAGACTCTGCCTTTGATATGAGTGTCCTCGACTCCATCCCGCAGCATGCTACCCGCCACCATCTCAGCAAAACCCCAGCCCTGCACCAGGTAGAAAAGGCCATCAGTCAGCTCAAGAACAACAAGGCATCAGGAGCAGATGGAATCCCCGCCGAGGCACTAAAGTATGGCGGAGAGGCACTATAGGCACGAATGCATGAGCTCATCTCTCTTATCCAGAAGGAGGAGAGCATGCCAGGAGATCTCAGAGATGCTGTAATCGTGACCATCTTTAAAAAAGGGGACAAGTCCAACTGCGGTAACTACAAAGGAATCTCCCTGCTGTCGGCCACTGGGAAAGTCATCGCTAGAATCCTCCTCAATTGTCTTCTCCCTGTGGCTGAAGAACTCCTCCCAGAGTCACAATACGGATTCCGTCCACTAAGGGGTAGAATGGGCCTGATCTTCACGGTGCGACAACTACAAGAGAAATGCAGCGAACAGCACCAACCCTTGTACATGGCCTTCTTTGACCTCACAAAGGCCTTTGACACTGTTAACCGTGAGGGACTATGGAACGTCCTCCTTCATTTCGGCTGCCCCCAAAAGTGTGTCACCATCCTCTGTCTGCTCCATGACAACATGCAAGCTGTGATCCTGACCAACGGATCCACCACAGACCCAATCCATGTCCGGACCGGGGTCAAGCAGGGCTGTGTCATCACACCAACGCTCTTCTCAATCTTCCTCGCGGCAATGCTCCATCTCACTCTCAACAAGCTCCCCGCTGGAGTGGAACTAAACTATAGAACCAGTGGGAACCTGTTCAACCTGCACTGCCTCCAGGTCAGGTCCAAGACCGTCCCATCCTCCATCGTCGAACTACAGTACGCAGACAACGCTTGCATCTGCGCACAGAGACTGAACTCCAAGCCGTCGTCAACATCTTCACCGAGGTGTATGAAAGCATGGGCCTTACACTAAACATCCATAAGACAAAGGTACTCCACCAACCTGACCCCCACACAGCACTGCCCCCCAGTCACCAAAATCCATGCCGCGGCCTTGGACAACGTGGACCATTTTCTATACCTCGGGAACCTACCATCAGCAAGGGCAGACATAGACGACAAAGTCCAACACCGCCTCCAGTGTACCAACGCAGCCTTCAGTCGCCTGAGGAAGAGAGTGTTTGAAGAACAGGACCTCAAATCTGGCACCAAACTTATGGTCTACAGGGCAATAGTAATACCCGCCCTCCTATATGGCTGAGTGACGTAAACAGTAAACATCTCAAAACACTGGAGAAGTAGCACCAGCGATACCTCCGCAAGATCCTGCAAATCCCCTGGGAGGACAGACGCACCGTTAGTGTCCTCGACCAGGCCAACATCCCCAGCATCGAAGCACTGACCACACTCGGCCAGCTCCGCTGGGCGGGCCACATTGTTCGCATGCCCGACACGACACTCCCAAAGCAAGCGCTCTACTCGGAACTCCTACACGGCAAGCGAGCCCCAGGTGGGCAGAGGAAACGTTACAGGGACCACCCTCAAAGCCTCCCTGATAAAATACAACATCCCCACCAACACCTGGGAGTCCCTGGCCAAAGACCGCCCTAAGTGGAGGAAGTGCATCCGGGAGGGCGCTGAGCACCTCGAGTCTCGTCGCCGAGAGCGTGCAGAAACCAAGCGCAGGCAGCGGAAGGAGCGTGCGGCAAACCAGTCCCACCCTCCCCTTCCCTCAACCACTGTCTGTCCCACCTGTGACAGAGACTGTAATTCCTGTATTGGACTGTTCAATCACCTGAGAACTCACTTTTAGAGTGGAAGCAAGTCTTCCTCGATTTCGAGGGACTGCCTCTGATGATTGGCCCGGATTCTGCAGTCATTACACTTGCCCACAGGGCTTTCTGTAGGGTTTTACACTGTAACTTATGGTTATTAGAAGCCATTTCGGCGCAGCACCCTCTACGTGGAATCTGGGACCTGTGTGAATAGGACAAGCAAAGCTGTGTCTCCTCAACCAACCAGATTGAAGAATGGTTAATGAGCAGCACTGAGTCTGAACCAGGAAGTGATAGCTAGAATATTGAATTCAAATCATGTACAGAAAGCAAGAGAGAGGGAAGGAAAGATTGGATTTGAGAGAGATAAAAGAGACAGAAAGAAAACATTTAAAAAATGTATTTAATTTAAAAAAAATCTCCAACAATAATTAAAATCTGAAGGAATGAGACTCTACACTTGTAAACGTTAATTTTCAGGAGCAGAGAGGTTATTTGGCAGTAATTAAGATTTATCACACCATTAAAAATTCACTTACACATGAATACAAGCACTCTAACTTTTTCTGGCGTGTTTAGTGGGTAAGTGCTGTAATTTCAGGCCCTTCATGTTTTTTGCCGAGTCGCTCGACGAGGTCATCATCATAGACAGTCCCTCGGAATCGAGGAAGGCTTGTTTCCACTCAAAAAATGAGTCCTTATGTGGCTGAACAGTCCAATACGGGAACCACAGTCCCTGTCA
Organism: Pristiophorus japonicus; assembly: GCF_044704955.1. Classification (NCBI taxonomy): domain Eukaryota; kingdom Metazoa; phylum Chordata; class Chondrichthyes; family Pristiophoridae; genus Pristiophorus; species Pristiophorus japonicus. The sequence goes on along the minus strand of NC_091987.1, from coordinate 219,995,700 downwards.
CAGGTGGGACAGACAGTGGTTGAGGGAAGGGAGGGTGGGACAGGTTTTCCGCACGCTCCTTCCGCTGCCTGCGCTTGGTTTCTGCACGCTCTCGGCGACGAGACTCGAGGTGCTCAGCGCCCTCCCGGATGTACTTCCTCCACTTAGGGCTGACTTTGGCCGGGGACTCCCAGGTGTCGGTGGGGATGTTGCATTTTATCAGGGAGGCTTTGAGGGTGTCCTTGTTTCCTCTGCCCACCTGGGGCTCGCTTGCTGTGAAGGAGTTACGAGTAGTGCGCTTGCTTTGGGAGCCTCGTGTCTGGCATGCGGACAATGTGGCCCTGCCCAGCGGAGCTGGTCGAGTGTCGTCAGTGATTCAATGCTGGGGATTTTGGCCTGGTCGAGGACGCTAGCGTTGATGTGCCTGTACTCCCAGGGGATTTGCAGGATCTTGCGTGAGACATCGTTGGTGGTATTTCTCCAGCGACTTGAGGTGTCTACTGTACATGGCCCATGTCTCTGAACCATACAGGAGGGCGGGTCCTGTAGACCATGAGCTCAGTGGTGGATTTGAGGGCCTGGTCTTCAAACACACTTTTCCTCAGGCGGCCGAAGGCTGCACTGGCGCACTGGAGGTGGTGTTGGATCTCGTCGTCAATGTCTGCTCTTGTTGATAAGAGGATCCTGCGGTATGGGAAGTGGTCCACGTTGTCCAGGGCTGTACCGTGGATCGTGATGACTGAGGGTGCGGGGAGGACAGGCTGGTGGAGGACCTTTGTCTTTTGGATGTTTAGCGTAAGGCCCAAGCTTTCATACGCCTCAGTAAATACGTCGACTATGCCCTGGAGTTCAGCTTCTGTATGTGCACAGACGCAGGCGTCGTCCGTGTACTGTAACTCGACGACAGAGGTTGGGGTGGTCTTGGACCTGACCTGGAGGCGGCGTAGGTTAAACAGCTTCCCACTGGTTCTGTAGTTTAGTTCCACTCCAGCGGGGAGCTTGTTGACTGTGAGGTGGAACATGGCAGTGAGGAAGATTGAGAAGAGAACTTCAGGCCCGTCGTGTGTTTCAATGCCGAGTCCCTTGGTGAGGACCATGCAGCAAAGCTTGTGGAGAAGCAACTTGGACAGCAACCTCGTGATATCCGCGTTTAACTGCCCATGAGCAGACAGCAACTCCCCGATTTCCCCAGCGATGGGAGAATCACCATTATTTCCAGAACAAAATCCAGGCCAATATTTTTATGGGCAGGAGCAGATTTGTGCCAACGATCAGTGATGTGGGTCCATGAGCAGGGCAAGCAGCAGCTCCCTGTGTATCTGGACTGTTGGTAATTCCAGACATTCCTTTTGCTGGAGTTAGGAAGCTGACATTCTCCCATCATTCTAGGGATAGTGAAAGCCTATTAAATCTGCAAGCGGTAATTTTAACCAAGACTCCGCTGTAGAAACACAAACAAAACCAAAGGACAGGAAAAGACTACCTGTTCCATGGAGTCTGTTCCACATTAAGGAGACTGTCAGCTGGGCCTCAGTGAGCAGTGTTCACACCTCTGGGGCACAAGGTCCTGAGTCCCACTGTAGAGACTTCAGCACAAAATCCAAGTTGATA
>NC_091987.1:219964110-219989110 GCF_044704955.1 Pristiophorus japonicus | reverse complement strand
AGGATGTCATAGCAGCACATTTGGAAAGAGGTGACATGATAGGTCCAAGTCAGCATGGATTTGTGAAAGGGAAATCATGCTTGACAAATCTTCTGGAATTTTTTGAGGATGTTTCCAGTAGAGTGGACAAGGGAGAACCAGTTGATGTGGTATATTTGGACTTTCAGAAGGCTTTCGACAAGGTTCCACACAAGAGATTAATGTGCAAAGTTAAAGCACATGGGATTGGGGGTAGTGTGCTGACATGGATTGAGAACTGGTTGTCAGACAGGAAGCAAAGAGTAGGAGTAAATGCGGACTTTTCAGAATGGCAGGCAATGACCAGTGGAGTGCCGCAAGGTTCTGTGCTGGGGCCCCAGCTGTTTACATTGTACATTAATGATTTGGACGAGGGGATTAAATGTAGTATCTCCAAATTTGCGGATGACACTAAGTTGGGTGGCAGTGTGAGCTGCGAGGAGGATGCTATGAGGCTGCAGAGTGACTTGGATAGGTTAGGTGAGTGGGCAAATGAATGGCAGATGAAGTATAATATGGATAAATGTGAGGTTATCCACTTTGTTGGTAAAAACAGAGAGACAGACTATTATCTGAATGGTGACAGATTAGGAAAAGGGGAGGTGCAACGAGACCTCGGTGTCATGGTACATCAGTCATTGAAGGTTGGTATGCAGGTACAGCAGGCGGATAAGAAAGCAAATGGCATGTTGGCCTTCATAGCGAGGGGATTTGAGTACAGGGGCAGGGAGGTGTTACTACAGTTGTACAGGGCCTTGGTGAGGCCACACCTGGAGTATTGTGTACAGTTTTGGTCTCCTAACTTGAGGAAGGACATTCTTGCTATTGAGGGAGTGCAGCGAAGGTTCACCAGACTGATTCCTGAGATGGTGGGACTGACATATCAAGAAAGATTGGATCAACTGGGCTTGTATTCACTGGAGTTCAGAAGAATGAGAGGGGACCTCATAGAAACGTTTAAAATTCTGACGGGGTTAAACAGGTTAGATGCAGGAAGAATGTTCCCAATGTTGGGGAAGTCCAGAACCAGGGGTCACAGTCTAAGGATAAGGGGTAAGCCATTTAGGACCGAGATGAGGAGAAACTTCTTCACCCAGAGAGTGGTGAACCTGTGGAATTCTCTACCTCAGAAAGTTGTTGAGGCCAATTCACTAAATATATTCAAAAAGGAGTTAGATGTAGTCCTTACTACTAGGGGGATCAAGGGGTATGGTGAGAAAGCAGGAATGGGGTACTGAAGTTGCATGTTCAGCCATGAACTCATTGAATGGCGGTGCAGGCTAGAAGGGCCGAATGGCCTGCTCCTGCACCTATTTTCTATGTCAATGAGAGGTTTCTGTCCCCTGTCTGCACGGACCAAACGCTCAGGGAACCATCTCACTAACGTTGGCGCACTGCCCCGACTGCAGCGGACAATTTGGGCGCTGGGTAAAACTGATGGTCGTCTTCATCTTCCTCATCGGAATCCTGGAGAGAAACAGACAGAAAAACAATCACCAGGACAGACACAGGAACCAGTAAACAGATCCCGGCCCGCATCCCCGCGCAGGTACAGCACGGGGTTAGATACAGAGTAACGCTCCCTCTACACTGTCCCATCAAACACTCCCAGGGCAGGTACAGCACGGGGTTAGATACAGAGTAAAGCTCCCTCTACACTGTCCCATCAAACACTCCCAGGGCAGGTACAGGGGGGTTAGATACAGAGTAAAGCTCCCTTTACACTGTCCCATCAAACACTCCCTGGGCAGGTACAGGGGGGTTAGATACAGAGTAAAGCTCCCTCTACACTGTCCCATCAAACACTCCCAGGGCAGGTACAGGGGGTTAGATACAGAGTAAAGCTCCCTCTACACTGTCCCATCAAACACTCCCAGGGCAGGTACAGGGGGTTAGATACAGAGTAAAGCTCCCTCTACACTGTCCCATCAAACACTCCCAGGGCAGGTTCCGCACGGGTTAGATACACAACAAAGCTCTGTGTTCCTACACAGGCCCAGTCCCATCAGGGTCGAGCGGGGCCTTGTCTGTATCGGGCAGTGGCTCCGTGGCCAACCTGGATTACATTGGAACCTGATCATTTGCAGCACCGACTGGAATCTGCCGGAACTGTCGTGTACATTCCGGCTGCCAATGCAGACCCAATGGTGATGCCCTGGTATTGGCACAGGTCAGGAGCCGGGTCAATGGATAACGTTCTCGTTTCCCTTCAGGCTTTTAGAACCAACTTCCTGCCCTTGGCTTGGGCTCTCTGGCCAATCGCATGCTCTGTGCTGAGCTCTCACCTGTAACCACGCAGCACATCGCCCGCAGATCCTGCTGCACATACCTTCCTCTTCCTCGCTGGTGCTGGACAGGGAAACATCTACAGTTACTGTCTGCAACATAGCGCCGGTCAAACAACACATTATTTATCAGAGAAAGAATGCCTTTCTATCCACAAAAATTATCCAGTTAAACCATCTCCTCCACCAACTCATTCTTTCAGAGGACCAAGGGGGTTGGGAGGATGGGATGAGGGGAGGGGTCTGGGAGGGAGTTGAGGAGGGAGGGAGGGAGGGGGAGGGGCTGGGAGGGAGGGGAAGGCGGTTGGGCGGGAGGGTGGGGGAGGGGGCTGGGAGGGATTATCTGCAGGTGACCCTGTGTTGTCTCCCGTGACTTGGATGGGTGATTATCTCGAGTCAGTTGTGGTGTTCTGGGGCTGAGGGTCTCTTCGGATCTTGGCAAAAGAACCCGAGGGGAGATAAGGAGAATTGCTGTGATCTGGAACACGCTGGAAGCAGATGCAATAGTAACTTTATTAAAGTTAATTAGATCGCTCGTTGAAAGGGACGATTCAGGCATGACGGGCAGAAAGGGCTCCTTCGGTGCAGTATGATTCAATTATTCGATGAGCAACTGCTTTCTACAGATTAACTGCTCATTCATCTTAGCGCTGTTTGTGGGATCTTGCTATGTTCTCAATGGCTGCTGTATGTGATCTGAATATTATGACATTGTAATTGATTGTATGTGAAGTGCCTCAAATCATCATCGGCGCTCCCTCGAGGCGAGGTGACTCGCTTCCTCGTCAAAAAGGGGATGAGTTCACAAGTGTTTCAATAAAGGACCTAATATTTCAGATCCCGAACTACATGTTGAAGGGTGGAAGATGCCTGTGTGTGGATTTTTTTAACGTGGGGTGACCGTTGCACACCAGCCACCACACGGGGCTTGACAGAGCGAGGTCTTGGTCCAGTAGCAGGGGTTAACCAAGACGACTGGAGACCAGCTCTGCTGCATGGACCTCACACACACATATCGCAGTGTGGGCTGGGCCGTGCTGCCCCTGGGCCCCGAGCACAATTAAACGCTCTATAAACACAAGCCGTCCTCTCCCTACTCCACACTCCAGTGCACCGGACCTACCATTCCGCCTCCTCTATTGATGATTTCTTGGAGTCAGCTCTGAGGTAACCAAACCTGTTGCCCATCCACACCAGGAGCACAGCGACCACCAGCACAGACGGCACCAGTACCAAGAGCACCAACACCATGGCCACACTGAGCCGAAATGGGAGGACTGCATGAGGGAAGAGAAACAAAAGCAGTTACATCGAATATACAGCACACAAACAGGCCATTCGCCCAACTGTTTATACTCCACACCAACCTCTGCCTCATCTCAGCCATTCAGCATCTCTCTGTAGCCTTTTCTCTCATGTACTCTCTACTTTCCCTTTGAAAGCATCTATTGAAAGGTTTTGCCACAACCTCTCCCTGTGGTAGCGAGTTCCACAAACTAACCACTCTGTGTAAAGGCATTTCTCCTCATTCCCCTATTGGATGTGTAGCTGAGCAACTCTCGGAGTCTGGCCCAGCCGATGGACGGACTTTTAAATTGACAAAATTGTTCTGGGTGGAATTTTGAATGAGCCTGTAAAAGGCGCCATGCGGCCCCCAAAGTGACCATTGTTGGTAAATATCTTCTATTAGTGTTCCCTGCTGTGGCAATGGATGGACTGACACAGAGTCAACACTCAGGGTGGGGCAGGCTCCCCTGGGGTGGGGGAGCTATGGATTGTCTCTCTCACCCGGCTTCCCCTCTGTGCGGAGACACCACGGCACTGGCAGCGAAACTCCAGCCAAAGCCTCGTTCCCACAGAATCTCCACCGGGAACTCAATGGGCACCAGCTGGGGAGAGAATCAAGCTGGAAGCCCTCCGCTCTGAAGCAGAGACATGATTGACATTGGGACAATTGAGGAGCCAGAGTTCCAATGCTCAGACACTCTTTCACCAGCTGACCTCTCTCGGTGACAGTGAGGATGGTGCTCGGCATGTCACTGCTCACGTCTGGCGGATTGTACACCACACAGTTAAACGTCCCATTGTCGCTCTCCGTCACATTCTTCACGATGATGGAGGCATTGCCTTTTCCGACTTCCCCGTTCCACAGCACTCGATCCTTGAAGGGGCCGTCCAGAGCAGGAAACACCCGGGACTGATAGTGCAGAATCTAAGTTGGGAGAGAGATGGAGGATGAACACACAAAGGTTATTTATTCCAGTCTAGCCACAGATCAGCAATTTGCAAAAACCCCTCGCCCCACAGTGAGTGATGCCATACTCGCTTGACTTGCTCTTGGGCTCCAAATCCTGGCACTAACCATGAGCAATGCCACGGAGGGACTCCGAGCTAATCGCTATTACTGTTGCCCATGCCACTTCATTTTGGGAATCCTTCGAGATTGTGGCTGGGTCCCAGGTCAGCTGGGACACGGACAGAAGATGCCCGACTACTGCTGCTGGGAGGGTTACACAGCTGGGCAAGGACAGGGCGGAATAGAAATATATATAAAATGTTGAATTGAAATGCTGTTTGCCCCTTCCAGAGACTCGACACATATTCCAGCTCGACACTCCAGTGCAGTACTGAGGGAGTGCCGCACTGTCGGAGGGGCAGTACTGAGGGAGCGCCGCACTGTCGGAGGGGCAGTATTGAGGGAGTGCCGCACTGTCGGAGGGGCAGTACTGAGGGTGTGCCGCACTGTCGGAGGGGCAGTACTGAGGGTGTGCCGCACTGTCGGAGGGGCAGTACTGAGGGAGTGCCGCACTGTCGGAGGGGCAGTAGTGTGGGAGTGCCACACTGTCGGAGGGGCAGTACTGAGGGAGTGCTGCACTGTCGGAGGGGCAGTACTGAGGGAGTGCCGCACTGTCGGAGGGGCAGTACTGAGGGTGTGCCGCACTGTCGGAGGGGCAGTACTGAGGGAGTGCCGCACTGTCGGAGGGGCAGTACTGAGGGTGTGCCGCACTGTCGGAGGGGCAGTACTGAGGGAGTGCCGCACTGTCGGAGGGGCAGTACTGAGGGAGTGCCGCACTGTCGGAGGGGCAGTAGTGTGGGAGTGCCGCACTGTCGGAGGGGCAGTACTGAGGGAGTGCTGCACTGTCGGAGGGGCAGTACTGAGGGAGTGCCGCACTGTCGGAGGGGCAGTACTGAGGGAGCGCCGCACTGTCGGAGGGGCAGTACTGAGGGAGTGCCGCACTGTCGGAGGGGCAGTACTGAGGGAGTGCCGCACTGTCGGAGGGGCAGTACTGAGGGAGTGCCGCACTGTCAGAGGGGCAGTACTGAGGGAGCGCCGCACTGTCGGAGGGGCAGTACTGAGGGAGCGCCGCACTGTCGGAGGGGCAATACTGAGGGAGCGCCGCACTGTCGGAGGGGCAGTACTGAGGGAGCGCCGCACTGTCGGGAGGGGCAGGACTGAGGGAGCGCTGCACTGTCGGAGGGGCAGTACTGAGGGAGTGCCGCACTGTCGGAGGGGCAGTACTGAGAGAGCGCCGCACAGTCAGAGGTGCCATATTTTGTTAAACCAAGGCCCTGTCTGCTCTCTCAGGTAGATGCAAAAGATTCCACGGCCGCTATTGGAAGAAGAGCAGGGGCGTTATCGCTGGTATCCTGGCAAATATTTATCCCTAAAAACAGATTATCTGGTTATCACATTGCTATTTGTGGGATCTTGCTGTGTCCAAATTGGCTGCCGCGTTTCCCACATTACATCAGTGACTACACTTCATCCACCATCTTAAACATTCACGCCCTCCACCACCGGCATACCGTGGCTGCAGGAGCGAGCAGGAGCAGTGAGGATTGGAATATTAGGTCCTTCATTGAGACACCTGGGAACTCATCCCTTTTTCGGCATGGAAGCAGGTTGTCCAAGAGTGGAGTACAAAAGCGGGGAGGTCCTGCTGCAACTGTACAGGGTATTGGTGAGTCCACACCTGGAGTACTGCGTGCAGTTTTGGTCACCTTACTTAAGGAAGGATATACTGGCTTTGGAGGGGGTACAGAGACGATTCACTAGGCTGATTCCGGAGATGAGGGGGTTACCTTATGATGATAGATTGAGTAGACTGGGTCTTTACTCGTTGGAGTTCAGAAGGATGAGGGGTGATCTTATAGAAACATTTAAAATAATGAAAGGGATAGACAACATAGAGGCAGAGAGGTTGTTTCCACTGGTTGGGGAGACTAGAACTAGGGGGCACAGCCTCAAAATACGGGGGAGCCAATTAAAACCGAGTTGAGAAGGAATTTCTTCTCCCAGGGGGTTGTGAAGCTGTGGAATTCTCTGCCCAAGGGAGCAGTAGAATGTATTCAAGTCACAGAAAGATAGATTTTTAACCAATAAGGGAATTAAGGGTTATGGGGAGCGGGCGGGTAAGTGGAGCTGAGTCCATGGCCAGATCAGCCATGATCTTGTTGAATGGCGGAGCAGGCTCGAGGGGCTAGATGGCCTACTCCTGTTCCTAATTCTTATGTTCTTATGTTCTTATGTTCGAGGGACTGCCTATGATGATAATGATGACACTTCAAAAAGTATTTCATTGGTTGTAAAGCGCCTTGGGACATTCTAAGGTTGTGAAAGGCGCTATAGAAATGCAAATCTTTCTTTTAATAAAATATCTTCACTGTTTAATCAGCCCTGACTATGCAAAGTGTCCCTGACCCGGAACACTGCAATTCACAGCTGCAATACAAAACACTGCCACTCGATGGCGCATGTGCCGCACTTTAGACCTGAGCCGGCAGGAGCTGAGGGAGAGACTGTCACTTACCTTCTTCCTCAATACACAGAACCCTCGGGCTAACCCGCCGCTCCACTTCAGGAAACACAGCACTGTACCCAGAATGGTGGGGCAAGCAGGCGTGTGACAGCAGGGGAGGGAGGAAGATTGGGGGCTAGAGGAGAGTTGAGGGGAGGAAGGAGGATTGGGGGCTAGAGGAGAGTTGAGGGGAGGGAGGTGGAATAGAAAGGTTGAAACATGAAACTGGAGGTGAATTTCTATTGTTGTGTTTGGGAAAGCTGGCCTGGAAATGTCTATTTTTACACTAAAAATTGTGATTTCTGTTTCATTTTAAATACTCTTACATGTTACAATTGCTAGATTACACAAACTTTCACACACACTGTACCCCATCCAACTCCCCCCCCTCTCACACACACTGTACCCCATCCAACTCCCCCCCCTCTCACACACACACACACACTGTACCCCATCCAACTCCCCACCCTCACACACACACATACACACTGTATCCCATCCAACTCCCCCCCCCTCTCACACACACTGTACCCCATCCAACTCCCCACCCCCTCACACACACACTGCACCTCATCCAACTCCCCACCCTCACACACACACTGTACCCCATCCAACTCCCCACCCCCTCACACACACACTGCACCTCATCCAACTCCCCACCCTCACACACACACTGTACCCCATCCAACTCCCCACCCCCTCACACACACACTGTACCCCATCCAACTCCCCACCCCCTCACACACACACTGTACCCCATCCAACTCCCCACCCCCTCACACACACACTGTACCTCATCCAACTCCCCACCCTCACACACACACACATACACACTGTAGCCCATCCAAGCCCCCATACATTCAGGAAGGTGCAAAGCTCAGACCCTGTGCTGAATTAGCTGAGTTTGGGGAGTAACCGGTCTGAGCACCTTGCTGATATCAGCCGCTCCTCCACACTGATCGACGGTTTTGATTTAGGGATCTTGGAATTAAGACAGGCTGCTGTGCCTGTTAACGGTATTTTAGAATCTTCACCAGAGGAGAAAAGTCGGTAGAAATAAATATTTCAGAGAGTGTGTGCAACAGTGCAGCCTGTAGAGAGTCTGGGCAATGGAATCACACCAGGTGTACCGCACAGAAACAGGCTACTCGGCCCAACGCTCCGTGCAGGGGTATATGCTCCACACCAACCTCTCACCCCATTACCATATCCTTCTATTCCTCTCTCCCTCGTGTGGTTATCCAGCTTCCCCTTAAATGCAGTAAGGTTGGATGGACACATTCGATGCAATGGTTATCGCAGCAGCTGCAGGGGCTGTACCAGAGGTGTGTGAAGGGCAGAATCCCTCAGCACCCAGGATTAGCAAATATACAAAGGGCCAGTTAATGTGAAGTGGTCGGTTGTAAAGCAGAGTGTTTGACAGCCTCCTTATCTCTGGCAGTTGTTGTTTGTACAGTATAGTATTAGGCAACCCCTCGAGCCGCTGGAATTATAAATCCTTCCCCTCTCATTCTGCACAAGTCAGGAGTGAGCCTAGGCTCAGAGCTAGATTCTCAACTTGGGGTCTGAGCTTTCGGGTCGAGCCCCACTCCAGACAGTCCCAGCGAGTAGGACAGGAGAAGGAAGGAAGGATATACTTGCATTGGAGGCAGTTCAGAGAGGGTTCATTAGGTTGATTCCGGAGATGAGGGGGTTAATTTATGAGGAAAGGTTGAGTAGGTTGGGCCTCTACTCATTGGAATTCAGAAGAATGAGAGGTGATCTTATCGAAACCTATAAGATAATGAGGGGGCTTGACAAGGTGGATGCAGAGTGGATGTTTCCCATGTGGGAATCTGGAACTAGGGGGCATATTCTCAGAATAAGGGGCTTCCCATTCAAAACTGAGATGAGGAGGAATTTCTTCTCTCAGGGTTGTAAACCTGTGGAATTCTCTGCCCTAGAGAGCTGTGGGGGCTGGGTCATTGGATATATTTAAGGCGGAGATAGACAGATTTTTGAGCACAAGGGAGTAAAGGGTTATGGGGAGCGGGCGGGGAAGTGGAGCTGAGTTTATGATGAGATCAGCCATGGTCTTATTGAATGGCGGAGCAGGCTCGAGGGGCCGAATGGCCGACTCCTGCTCCTATTTCTTTTGTTCTTATGAACCAGTGACACGTATATCACGGTACAGATTGTCACCGGGTTTATTAAATATTCTCAGATTATGGAGAGAAAGACACAATAGCTGCAGTTTATAGGCACTACCACTTTAACCTGGATTTTAATTTCTTGCGGAGAGAATATTTCAGTAGTTTTATTTAGATATGATCATCCTGGATAACATTACTGTTTAATATGCAGATAACCCTTTATTTTAAACCCCCGTGTACAGGATTGGCTCACTCTCGTCTCTGAGGCTCGAGCATAAAATGCAGGCGGACACTCCGGGCCAGAACTGATCCAGGTAACCGAGGGTTGTGTGTTATAAACCTGCGCCATTTGTTGACACAAGAAATAAACAAGGAGACTGTCCAGACCCAAAACAACAAAAGCTCCCGTCCTCTGGTGCGTGACTGGACGGAGAGGATCAGTTTGGAGATCTCATTTACTGACTCTCTCAGGAAGGAAGGGGTTGGACACACAGAGCAATTAAACAAATCACATTGAGCTTTGATGTCGCTTATCTTCAATCACAGGATTGCAGACTCACACAGTGCGTCAGGACTGACGTGATTCAACTCTGTGCAGCAACATCATTACCAACAAACAGCCATGCCACTGCACCTCAGCCTATCCTAACGCATGTTACAGCCCAGGAAATAATTTTGAAGTGTAGTCACTAAGATAATGCAGAGAAACATGGCAGCCAATTTGCGCTCAGCAATGTGATAATGACCAGATAATCTGTTTTTTTTAGTGATGTCTGAAACACGGCCCCTTCGACAGTGCGCCGCTCCCTCAGTACTGCCCCTCCGACATTGCGGCGCTCCCTCAGTATTGCCCCTCAGACAGTGCGGCGCTCCCTCAGTACTGCCCCTCCAACAGTGCGGCGCTCCCTCAGTACTGTCCCTCCGACAGTGCGCCGCTCCCTCAGTACTGTCCCTCCGACAGTGCGCCGCTCCCTCAGTACTGTCCCTCCGACAGTGCGCCGCTCCCTCAGTACTGCCTCTCCGACACTGCGGCGCTCCCTCAGTACTGCCCCTCCGACATTGCGGCGCTCCCTCAGTACTGTCCCTCCGACAGTGCGGCACTCACTCAGTACTGTCCCTCCGACAGTGCGGGGCTCCCTCAGTACTGCGCTCCCTCAGTATTGCCCCTCAGACAGTGCGGCACTCCCTCAGTACTGTCCCTCCGACAGTGCGGCGCTCCCTCAGTACTGCGCTCCCTCAGGACTGCCCCTCCGACATTGCGGCACTCCCTCAGTACTGCCCCTCCGACACTGCGGCGCTCCCTCAGTACTGCCCCTCCGACAGTACGGCGCTCCCTCAGTATTGCCCCTCCGACAGTGCGGCGCTCCCTCAGTACTGCCCCTCCAACAGTGCGGCGCTCCTTCAGTACTGCCCCTCCAACAGTGCGGCGCTCCTTCAGTACTGTTCCTCCGACAGTGCGGCGCTCCCTCAGTACTGCTCCTCCAACAGTGCGGCGCTCCCTCAGTACTGCCCCTCCGACAGTACGGCGCTCCCTCAGTATTGCCCCTCCGACAGTGCGGCACTCCCTCAGTACTGCCCCTCCGACAGTGCAGCCCTCAGTATTGCCCCTCAGACAGTGCGGCACTCCCTCAGTACTGTCCCTCCGACAGTGCGGCGCTCCCTCAGTACTGTCCCTCCGACATTGCGGCACTCCCTCAGTACTGCCCCTCCGACGCTCCCTCAGTACTGCCCCTCCGACAGTACGGCGCTCCCTCAGTACTGCCCCTCCGACATTGCGGCACTCCCTCAGTACTGCCCCTCCGACACTGCGGCGCTCCCTCAGTACTGCCCCTCCGACAGTACGGCGCTCCCTCAGTATTGCCCCTCCGACAGTGCGGCGCTCCCTCAGTACTGCCCCTCCAACAGTGCGGCGCTCCTTCAGTACTGTTCCTCCGACAGTGCGGCGCTCCCTCAGTACTGCCCCTCCAACAGTGCAGCCCTCAGTATTGCCCCTCAGACAGTGCGGCACTCCCTCAGTACTGCCTCTCCGACAGTGCGTCGCTCACTCAGTACCGACCCTCCGACAATGCGGCATCTAAGAACATAAGAGCATGGAGCAGGAGTCGGCCATTCAGTCCCTCGAGCCTGCTCCGTCATTCAATACGATCATGGCGGATAATGATCTAAACTCCACTTTCCCGCCCAATCCCCATATCCCTTGATTTTCCTCGAGTCCAAAAACCTATTGATCTCAGCCTTGCATATACTCAACGACTCAGCATCCACAGCCCTCTGGGGCAGAGAATTCCAAAGATTCACCACCCTCTGAGTGAATGAACTCCTCCTCATCTCAGTCCTAACTTGCCGACTCCTAGTTCTAGACTCCCCAGCCCGGGGGAAACAACCTCTCAGCATCTACCCTGTCAACCCCCCTCAGAATCTTATGTTTTAATGAGATCACGGCTTATTCTTCTAATCTCCAGAGAGTATAGGCCCATTTTACTCAGTCTCTCATCATAGGACAACCCTCTCATCCCAAGAATCAATCTAGTGAACCTTTGTTGCACTGCTTCCAAGGTATGCATGTTCTTCCCCAGATAAGGAGACCCAAACTGTGCCCAGTACTCCAGGTGTGGTCTCACCAAAGCCCTGTACAATTGGAGTTAGATTTCCTTCCTCTTTACTCCAATCTCCTTGCAATAAAGTCACCTTATCGAATGCCTTTTGGAAATCCAAATATACTACATCCATTGCTTCCACTTTATCTACCCTTCTAGTTACGTCCTCAAAAAACTCTAATAAATTTGTTAAACACTATTTCTCATTCATAAAACCATGCTGATGCTACCAAATCATATGGTTTTCGAAGTGAACTGTTACCACTTCCTTAATAATGGAGTCCAGCATTTTCCTGACTCAAGAACCATGACATTCATTCTGCAAAGGCTTTGCAGCTGGAAAGGCTCAAAAGGAACAAATGAGAGAAATACCGGGAGTGAGATGCCGGCTGGATCTAATCAAGGGGTTTGGGAGGTTTATATATACAATAGCAGATACCCGGGAGTGAGTATATAAGAACATAAGAAATAGGACCAGGAGTCGACCATTTGCCCCTCGAGCCTGCTCCGCCATTTAATACGATCATGGCTGATCTGATCATGGACTCAGCTCCACTTCCCTGCCTGCTCCCCATAACCCTTCACTCTCTTATCGCTCAAAAATTTGTCTATCTCCACCTTAAATATATTCAATGACCCAGCCTCCACAGCTCTCTGGGGCAGAGAATTCCACAGATTTACAACCCTCAGAGAAGAAATTCCTCCTCTTCTCAGCTCTAAATGGATGGCCCCTTATACAGAGACTATGTTCCCTGGTTTTAATATCCCCCACGAGAGAAAACATCCTCTCCTCATCCACCTTGTCGAGCCCCCTCAGTATTTTATATGTTTCAATAAGATCACCTCTCATTCTTCTAAACTCCAATGAGTACAGACCCAACTTGCTCAACCTATCCTCATAAGTCAACCCCCTCATCTCTGGAAACAACCGAGTGAACCTTCTCTGAACAGGCTCCAATGCAAATATATCCTTCCTTAAATACGGAGACCATAACTGTACGCAGTACTCCAGGTGTGGCCTCACCAATACTCTGTACAGTTGTAGCAGGATTTCTCTGCTTTTATACTCTATCCCCCTTGCAATAAAGGCCAACATTCCATTTGCCTTCCTGATATCTTGCTGTACCTGCATACTAACTTTTTGTGTTTCATGCACAAGGACCCCCAGGTCCCTCTGTACTGCAGCACTTTGTAGATTCTCTCTATTTAAATAATAATTTGTTTTTTTATTTTTCCTGCCAAAATAGATAACCTCACACTTTCCCACATCATACTCCATCTGCCAAATTTTTGCCCACTCACTTAGCCTGTCTATATCCTTTTGCAGATTTTTTGTGTCCTCCTCACAATTTGCTTTTCCTCCCATCTTTGTATCATCAGCAAACTTGGCTACATTACACTCGGTCCCTTCATCTGAGTCATTAATATAGATTGTAAATAGTTGAGGACCCAGCACTGATCCTTGTGGCATCCCACTAGTTACCGTTTGCCAATCAGAAAAGACCCATTTATCCTGACTCTCTGTTTTCTGTTAGTTAGCCAATCTGCCATCCATGCAAATATATTACCCTCAACCCCGTGAGTTACAGGCCGGAATCTAATCGAGGAGTTCGGGAGTTTATATATAAGAACATAAGAACATAAGAATTAGGAGCAGGAGTAGGCCATCTAGCCCCTCAACAAGATCATGGCTGATCTGGCCGTGGACTCAGCTCCACTTACCCGCCCGCTCCCCGTAACCCTTAATTCCCTTATTGGTTAAAAATCTATCTATCTGTGATTTGAATACATTCAATGAGCTAGCCTCAACTGCTTCCTTGGCAGAGAATTCCACAGATTCACAATCCTCTGGGAGAAGAAATTCCTTCTCAACTCGGTTTTAAATTGGCTCCCCCGTATTTTGAGGCTGTGCCCCCTAGTTCTAGTCTCCCCAACCAGTGGAAACAACCTCTCTGCCTCTATCTTGTCTATGCCTTTCATTATTTTAAATGTTTCTATAAGATCACCCCTCATCCTTCTGAACTCCAACGAGTAAAGACCCAGTCTACTCAATCTATCATCATAAGGTAACCCCCTCATCTCCGGAATCAGCCTAGTGAATCGTCTCTGAACCCCCTCCAAAGCTAGTACATTCTTCCTTAAGTAAGGTGACCAAAACTGCACGCAGTACTCCAGGTGTGGCCTCACCAATACCCTGTACAGTTGCAGCAGGACCTCCCTGCTTTTGTACTCCATCCCTCTCGCAATGAAGGCCAACATTCCATTCGCCTTCCTGATTACCTGCTGCACCTGCAAACTAACTTTTTGGGATTCATGCACAAGGAAGCCGCCTCGGGGAAATCCCCTCCGTGCCTTTCAGTTCCGCGCGGAGGGGTTTCCTGTACGGGCTGCTCCTGCACACCCTCAACTTTGCCATCCTCGCCGGCCGTCCGGACACGCCATGGCGTACCATCTTGCCGTCCGGAGGAGGCGGGGGTCCCCGATGGAGGGCACTCTACGCAGGGGTCCTCCCACTATTCATCGGGGACTTGGCCTGGAGGGTGGTGCACGGAGCAGTGCCATGCAATAAATTTTTAAGCCGGTTCACGGACTCCCAGGCCGCCTGCAATTTCTGCGGTCTGGAGGAGTCCGTGTTCCATGTTTTTATTGAATGCACGAGGTTGCAGCCCCTGTTCCACTATTTGAAGGGGCTGCTCCTGAAATTCTGGCTGCACTTCAGTCCCACTCTCCTGATCTTTGGGCACCCTGTGCGGAGGGGAGCGGGTAGGTCCGAAGGCCTCCTCGTAGGACTGCTCCTGGGCACGGCCAAGGGTGCCATCAGCCGGTCCAGGCAGCGGGCGGTCGAGGGGGTCGTTCAACCTGACTGCCTGCCTCTCTTCCGCTCTTACATCCGGTCCAGGGTGTCCTTGGAGATGGAGCACGCGGTGTCCACCGGTACGCTCGCGGCCTTCCGCGAGAGGTGGGCACCGGAGGGACTGGAGTGCATCATCACGCCCGGCAACCAAATTTTAATTTGATTTTACGTTTTTTAAGTTTAATTTGTTTTAATTGCCGGTGCTTTTAGTGTCCCCCTCTCCTTTTATAGGGGGCACTGGAAAAAAGGAAAAATTTGATTTTAGTGCCCAAAAAAAAAACCACAAAAAAAAAAACACCCCCAAAAAAAAAAAAAAGGGCCTTGTAAATGTCTTGTGTGTGTCATCCAGGTCGGGTGGCACGGATACATGTTTTATGTTTTCGCAGGTAAACTCAAAAGAGTTTCATGCACAAGGACCCCCAGGTCCCTCTGCACTGCAGCATGTTGTAATTTCTCCCCATTCAAATAATATTCCCTTTTACAGTTTTTTTTTCCCAAGGTGGATGATCTCACATTTTCCGACATTGTATTCCATCTGCAAAACCTTAGCCCATTCGCTTAACCTATCTAAATCTCTTTGCAGCCTCTGTGTCCTTTACACAACCCGCTTTCCCATTAATCTTTGTGTCATCTACAAATTTTGTTACACTACACTCTGTCCCCTCTTCCAGGTCATCTATGTATATTGTAAACAGTTGTGGTCCCAGCACCGATCCCTGTGGCACACCACTAACCACCGATTTCCAACCCGAAAAGGACCCATTTATCCCGACTCTCTGCTTTCTGTTCGCCAGCCAATTCTCTATCCATGCTAATATATTTCCTCTGACTCCGCGTACCTTTATCTTCTGCAGTAACTTTTTGTGTGGCACCTTATCAAATGCCTTTTGAAAATCTAAATACACCACATCCATCGGTACACCTCTATCCACCATGCTCGTTATATCCTCAAAGAATTCCAGTAAATTAGTAAAACATGATTTCCCCTTCATGAATCCATGCTGCGTCTGCTTGATTGCACTATTCCTATCTACATGTCCCGCTATTTCTTCCTTAATGATAGTTTCAAGCATTTTCCCCACTAGAGATGTTAAACTAACTGGCCTATAGTTACCTGCCTTTTGTCTGCCCTATTTTTTAAACAGAGGCGTTACATTAGCTGCTTTCCAATCCGCTGGTACCTCCCCAGAGTCCAGAGAATTTTGGTCGATTATAACCAATGCATCTGCTATAACTTCCGCCATCTCTTTTAATACCCTGGGATGCATTTCATCAGGACCAGGGGACTTGTCTACCTCGAGTCCCATTAACCTGTCCAGCACTATCCCCCTAGTGATAATGATTATCTCAAGGTCCTCCCTTCCCACATTCCCGTGACCAGCAATTTTTGGCATGGTTTTTGTGTCTTCCACTGTGAAGACCGAAGCAAAATAATTGTTTAAGGTCTCAGCCATTTCCACATTTCCCATTATTACATCCCCCTTCTCATCTTCTAAGGGACCAACATTTACTTTAGTCACTCTTTTCTGTTTTATATATCGGTAAAAGCTTTTACTATCTGTTTTTATGTTTTGCGCAAGTTTACTTTCGTAATCTATCTTTCCTTTCTTTATTGCTTTCTTCGTCAATTTTTGCTGTCGTTTAAAATTTTGCCAATCTTCTAGTTTTCCACTAACTTTGGCCACCTTATACGCATTGGTTTTTAATTTGATACTCTCCTTTATTTCCTTGGTTATCCACGGCTGGTTCTCTTACCGCCCTTCTTTTTCACTGGAATATATTTTTGTTGAGCACTATGAAAGAGCTCCTTAAAAGTCCTCCACTGTTCCTCAATTGTGCCACCGTTTAATCTGTGTTTCCAGTCTACTTTATCCAACTCTGCCCTCATCCCACTGCAGTCCCCTTTGTTTAAGCATAGTATGCTCGTTTGAGACACTACTTCCTCACCCTCAATCTGTATTACAAATTCAACCATACTGTGATCACTCATTCCGAGAGGATCTTTTACCAGGAGATTGTTTATTATTCCTGTCTCATTACACAGGACCAGTTCTAAGATAGCTTGCTCCCTTGTCGGTTCTGTAACATATTGTTCGAAGAAACAATCCTGTATGCATTCTATGAATTCCTCCTCAAGGCTACCCCGTGCGATTTGATTTGACCAATGATATGTAGGTTAAAATTCCCCATGATTACTGCCGTTCCTTTTTCACATGCCTCCATTATTCCCTTGATTATTGTCCGCCCCACCGTGAAGTTATTATTTGGGGGCCTATAAACTACGCCCACCAGTGACTTTTTCTCCTTACTATCTCTAATCTCCACCCACAATGATTGAACATTTTGTTCATTAGAATATATAGAATAACAGGTATCTGGGAGTGAGTTACAGGCTGGAATCTAATCGAGGGGTTTAGGATATATATATAATATATATAGATAGAGAGTTAGATAGAACAGTTAGCAAATAATATTGGCTACAGAAACTCCTTTAAACCTCCCTTTCCCATCATGGGAAATTTTCTCCAATTAAATATTGGGAAGACCAAATCCATTACTTTTGGTCCCCACCACAAACTGTGTTCCCTAACCATTGACTCTATCCCTCTCCCTAGCATCAATCTGAGGGTGAACTAGACTGTTCACAACCTAGGTGTCATATTTGACTCTGAAATGAGTTTCCAGACACATATCGGTGGCATAACTAACTGCCTTTTTCCACTTCCGTGACATTGCCCGCCTCCGCCCCTGCCTCAGCTCTTCTGCTGCTGAAACCCTCATTCATGCCTTTGTTACCTCTAGACTTGACTACTCCAACTCACTCCTGGCCGGCCTCCCACAGTCTACATTATGTAAACTTGAGGTCATCTAAAACTCAGCAGCCCGTGTACTAACCCGCACCAAGTCACGCTCACCCATCACCCCTGTGCTTTCTGACCTACATTGGCTCCCGGTTAAACAACGCCTCAATTTCAAAATTCTCATCCTTGTTTACAAATCACTCCATGGATATCTCTTTAATCTTTTTCAGCCTCACAACCCCACCAGATGTCTGCGCTCCTCAAATTCTGGCCTCGAACATCCCTCATTATATCTGCTCCACCATCGGTGGCCGTGCCTTCAGCTGCCTGGGCCCCAAGCTCTGGAACTCCCTCCCTAAACCACTACATCTTTCCACCTCCTTTAAGATGTTTCTTAAAATTTACCTCTTTAAACAAGCTTTTGGTCATCTGCCTCAATTTCTTCTGTGGCTCGGTGTCCAATTTATCTGTTTGTCTGTAACACTGGAGTGAAGCGCCTTGGGACAGTTTACTACGTTAAAGGCGCTATATAAATAAAAGTTATTATTATTATGGGTTACCCGTCGGAGAGAAGGCCAGGTCTGGGGACAGGTCATGATGGTTTCTATTGGAAAGACATCTCTGATTTACAACATATTTATTAACGTCTTCATTTCTGCTTCGCAAACACCCAAAAACTCAACACTTTGGTTCAATCCAGTCGTGCACTTAACCAATGTACCTGACCAGATTTCATGAACTGCAGTAGCGAGTCAAATCATTGGTTAGGCCCCAGCTGGAGGTATTGTGGCTAATTCTGGGCACCACACTGAAGAAACATAGAAACATCGAAAATAGGTGAAGGAGTAGGCCATTCGGCCCTTCGAGCCTGCACCACCATTCAATAAGATCATGGCTGATCACTCCCTCAGTACCCCTTTCCTGCTTTCTCTCCATACCCCTTGATCCCTTTAGCCGTAAGGGCCATATCTAACTCCCTCTTGAATATATCCAATGAACTGGCATCAACAACTCTCTGCGGCAGGGAATTCCACAGGTTAACAACTCTGAGTAAAGAAGTTTCTCCTCATTACAGTCCTAAATGGCCTACCCCTTAGACGAAGACTGTGTGCCCTAGTTCTGGACTTCCCCAACATCGGAAACATTCTTCCCACATCTAACCTGTCCCGTCCCGTCAGAATTTTATAAGTTTCTATGAGATCCCCACTCATCCTTCTAAACTCCAGTGTATAAAGGCCCAGTTGATCCAGTCTCTCCTTATATGTCAGTCCAGCCATCCCTGGAATCAGTCTGGTGAACATTCGCTGCACTTCCTCAATAGCAAGAACGTCCTTCCCCAGATTAGGAGACCAAAACTGAACACAATATTCCAGGTGAGGCCTCACCAAGGCCCTGTACAACTGCAGTAAGACCTCCCTGCTCCTATACTCAAATCCCCTTGCTATGAAGGCCAAAATACCATTTGCCTTCTTCACCGCCTGCTGTACCTGCATGCCAACCTTCAATGACTGATGAACCATGACACCCAGGTCTCGTTGCACCTCCCCTTTTCCTAATCTGCTGCCATTCAGATAATATTCTGCCTTCGTATTTTTGTCCCCAAAGTGGATAACCTCACATTTATCCACATTATACTGCATCTGCCATGTATTTGCCCAAATCACCCTGCAGCCTCTTAGCGTCCTCCTCACAGCTCACACTGCCACCCAGTTTAGTGTCATCTGCAAACTTGGAGATATTACACTCAATTCCATCATCTAAATCATTAATATATATTGTAAAGAGCTGGGGTCCTAGCACTGAGCCCTGGGGCACTCCACTAGTCAGTGCCTGCTATTCTGAAAAGGACCCATTAATCCCAACTCTCTGCTTCCTGTCTGCCAACCAGTTCTCTATCCATGTCAGTACATTACCCCCAATACCATGTGCTTTGATTTTGCACACCAATGTCTTGTATGGGACCTTGTCAAAAGCCTTTTGAAAGTCCAAATACACCACATCCACTGGTTCTCCCTTGTCCACTCTACCAGTTACATCCTCAAAATATTCCAGAAGATTTGTCAAGCATGATTTCCCCTTCATAAATCCATGTTGACTTGGACCAATCCTATCACTGCTTTCCAAATGCGCTGCTATATCATCCTTAATGATTGATTCTAATATTTTCCCCACTATTGATGTCAGGCTCACCGGTCTATAATTACCCGTTTTCTCTCCCTCCTTTTTTAAAAGTGGTGTTACATTAGCTACCCTCCAGTCCATAGGAACTGATCCAGAGTCGATAGACTGTTGGAAAATTATCACCAATTCATCCATTATTTCTAGGGCCACTTCCTTAAGTACTCTGGGATGTAGACTATCAGGCCCTGGGGATTTATCAGCCTTCAATCCCGTCAATTTCCCTAACACAATTTCCCACCTAATAAGGATATCCTTCAGTTCCTCATTCTCACTAGACCCTCAGTCCCCTAGTATTTCCTGAAGGTTATTTGTGTCTTCCTTTGTGAAGACAGAACCAAAGTATTTGTTCAATTGGTCTGCCATTTCTTTGTTCCCCATTATAAATTCACCTGAATCTGACTGCAAGGGACCTACGTTTGTCTTCACTAATCTTTTTCTCTTGACATATCTATAGAAGCTTTTGCAGTCATTTTTTTATGTTTCCGGCAAGCTTCCTCTCATACTCTATTTTCCCCCTCCTAATTAAACCCTTTGTATTCCTCTGCTGTATTCTAAATTTCTCCCAGTCCTCCGGTTTGCTGCTTTTTCTGGCTAATTTATATGCCTCTTCCTTGGATTTAACACTATCCTTAAATTTCCCTTGTTAGCCACGGTTGAGCCACCTTCCCCGTTTTATTTTTACTCCAGACAGGGATGTACAATTGTTGAAGTTTGTCCATGTGATCTATAAAGGTTTGCCATTGCCTATCCACTGTCAACCCTTTAAGTATCATTTGGCAATCTATTCTAGCCAATTCGTGCCTCATTCTATCAAAGTTACCTTTTCTTAAGTTCAGGACCCTAGTTTCTGAATTAACTTTATCACTCTCCATCTTAATAAGGAATTCTACCATATTATGGTCACTCTTCCCCAAGGGGCCTTGAACAACAAGATTGCTAATTAGTCCTTTCTCATTACACATCATTCAGTCTAGGATGGCCAACTCTCTAGTTGGTTCCTCGACATATTGGTCTAGAAAACCGTCCCTAATACACTCCAGGAAATCCTCCTCCACCGCATTGCTACCAGTTTGGTTAACCCAATCAATATGTAGCAAGGATGTTAAGGCCTTGGAGAGGGTGCAGAGGAGATTTAGTAGAAATGGTTCCAGGGATGAGGGACTTCAGTTACATGGAGAGACTGGAGAAGCTGGGGTTGTTCTCATTAGAGCAGAGAAGGTTAATGAGGAGTTTTAATCGAGGTGTTCACAATTATGAAGGGTTTTGATTAGAGTAAATAAGGAGACACTGTTTCCAGTGGCAGGAGGGTCGGTACTCAGAGGACACGGACTTAAGGTGATTGGCAAAGAAACCAGAGGCGAAATGAGGAAACATTGTTTACACAGCAAGTTGTTGTGGTCGGGAACACGCTGCCTGAAAGGGCGGTGGGAGCAGATTCAATAATAACTTTCAAACCGTGAATTGGGTAAATACTTGAAGGGAGAGTTTGCAGGGTTGTGGGGGAAGAGCAGAGTAGGATTAATTGGGTGGCTCTACCATCCAATTAGGCTGAATGGCCTCCTGTGGTGTGTCATTCTGTGATCCCAGGGATCTTCTACAGAGAAACATAGGAACAGGAGAAGGCCATTCATCTCCTCAAGCTTGTTCCACCATTCAGTCAGATCATGGCTGATAGTGCTCCTCAACTCTATTTTCCCATCTTTCCTCCATATCCCTCGATGCCCTCACCCAACAATAATCTGTCCACCTCTGTTTTGAAAATTTCAATTGACCCTCAGCATTCACAGCCCTTTGTGGGAGAGAGTTCCAGATTTCCACTACCCTTTGTATGAATGTAATGCTGGGAGATTTTCCCAGTTCAAGTGGACACTTTGCAAACCCACTGTTGCATTTTGCTGAAATCCCAATCACAGATGTCACTGACGGAAGAAGTGTGTGTGATACAGAGAGGGAACTTCAGTTTGATTCTTCAAATGGTCTTTAAATTGACCCAGAAAACACAAGTCACACACTGGCCGTCGGAGGCTGAACATCCCCAAAGCGTCTGCACGCTCCAATGGGGTAACTGTCGTTACTAACTACAGGCAAATACTGTCGATTCCTGAGACTCACAGCATGCTTCGAACCTCTGCTGGCTGGCCGGTAATACCAGTTCACTGTCAGACGCTCCGTGATGGGCAAAGATGACCTGAAGTTGCAGCTCAGCTCTACATCCTCTCCGATGAAACCTCTGACCTTTGGAGCCAGAGAAATCTCTACAGCGACAGTGCCTGTTTGGAGAGCAAAGCAGGAGTCAGCACCATGCACTTACTTTCTCGCTCCACAGATACTGCCCGGCCTGCTGAGTATTTCTAGCATTTTGTGTTTTTATTCTTAAAGAAAGAACTTGCATTTATATAGCACCTTTTGTAAGATTATAAATTTGTTTTTACATTATTCTAATGCAGAATAGCTAATGTAGACAAAATTAGTTTAAACCACGAGCTCACAAATCCAATCCTATGATCACAGTGGCACTGATAACTTTGGAAGATATTGTGCTGTAAGGATAGGCCCATATAGATTATTATATAAAGAACCCTCTCTGGTAGGTGTGAAAGACCCCATAGCACGATTTTGAAGAGCAGAGCAGTTCTTCCCGATGCCCTGGTCAATATTTATCCCTCAACCAATATCACTAAAAAACAGATTATCTGGTCATCATCACATTACCGTTTGTGGGATTTCTCTCACGCCTTTCATGGCTACCAGATGACCCAAGGCAATTTAGAACATAAGGAATAGGAGCAGGAGTCGGCCATTCGGCCCCTCGAGCCTGCTCCGCCATTCAATAAGATCATGGCTGATGTGATCATCAGCTCCAATTCCCCGCCCGCTCCCCATAACCCTACAGTCACTTATCGCTCAAAAATCTGTCTAACGCTACCTTAATTATATTCAATGACCCAGCCTCCACAGCTCTCTGAGGCAGAGAATTCCACAGATTTAAAACCCTCTGAGCAAAGGGGTGAGTGTGAGTTGGGGGGAGGAGTGAGTGTGAATAGGAGGGGGAGGGGGGAGTTGGAGAGGGAGGGGTGAGTGTGAGTTGGGGGAGGGGTGAGTGTGAGTTGGGGGGAGGGGTGAGTGTGAGTTGGGGGGGGGAGGGGTGAGTGTGAGTTGGGGGGGGGAGGGGTGAGTGTGAGTTGGGGGGGGAGGGGGAGTGAGAGTTGGGGGTGAGGGGGGGAGTGAGAGTTGGGGGTGAGGGGGGGAGTGAGAGTTGGGGGTGAGGGGGGGAGTGAGAGTTGGGGGTGAGGGGGGGAGTGAGAGTTGGGGGTGAGGGGGGGAGTGAGAGTTGGGGGTGAGGGGGGGAGTGAGAGTTGGGGGTGAGGGGGGGAGTGAGAGTTGGGGGGAGTGAGAGTTGGGGGGAGTGAGAGTTGGGGGGGAGTGAGAGTTGGGGGGGAGTGAGAGTTGGGGGGGAGTGAGAGTTGGGGGGGAGTGAGAGTTGGGGGGGAGTGAGAGTTGGGGGGGAGTGAGAGTTGGGGGGGAGTGAGAGTTGGGGGGGAGTGAGAGTTGGGGGGGAGTGAGAGTTGGGGGGGAGTGAGAGTTGGGGGGGAGTGAGAGTTGGGGGGGAGTGAGAGTTGGGGGGGAGTGAGAGTTGGGGGGGAGTGAGAGTTGGGGGGGAGTGAGAGTTGGGGGTGAGGGGGGGAGTGAGAGTTGGGGGTGAGGGGGGGAGTGAGAGTTGGGGGTGAGGGGGGGAGTGAGAGTTGGGGGTGAGGGGGGGAGTGAGAGTTGGGGGTGAGGGGGGGGAGTGAGAGTTGGGGGTGAGGGGGGGAGTGAGAGTTGGGGGTGAGGGGGGGAGTGAGAGTTGGGGGTGAGGGGGGGAGTGAGAGTTGGGGGTGAGGGGGGAGTGAGAGTTGGGGGTGAGGGGGGAGTGAGAGTTGGGGGTGAGGGGGGGAGTGAGAGTTGGGGGTGAGGGGGGGAGTGAGAGTTGGGGGTGAGGGGGGGAGTGAGAGTTGGGGGTGAGGGGGGGAGTGAGAGTTGGGGGTGAGGGGGGGAGTGAGAGTTGGGGGTGAGGGGGGGAGTGAGAGTTGGGGCTGAGGGGGGGAGTGAGAGTTGGGGGTGAGGGGGGGAGTGAGAGTTGGGGGTGAGGGGGGGAGTGAGAGTTGGGGGTGAGGGGGGGAGTGAGAGTTGGGGGTGAGGGGGGGAGTGAGAGTTGGGGGTGAGGGGGGGAGTGAGAGTTGGGGGTGAGGGGGGGAGTGAGAGTTGGGGGTGAGGGGGGGAGTGAGAGTTGGGGGGTGAGGGGGGGGAGTGAGAGTTGGGGGTGAGGGGGGGAGTGAGAGTTGGGGGTGAGGGGGGGGGATGAGAGTGGAGGGGGAGGGGGGAGTGAGAGTTGGGGGTGAGGGGGGGAGTGAGAGTTGGGGGTGAGGGGGGGAGTGAGAGTTGGGGGTGAGGGGGGGAGTGAGAGTTGGGGGTGAGGGGGGGAGTGAGAGTTGGGGGTGAGGGGGGGAGTGAGAGTTGGGGGTGAGGGGGGGAGTGAGAGTTGGGGGTGAGGGGGGGAGTGAGAGTTGGGGGTGAGGGGGGAGTGAGAGTTGGGGGTGAGGGGGGGAGTGAGAGTTGGGGGTGAGGGGGGGAGTGAGAGTTGGGGGTGAGGGGGGGAGTGAGAGTTGGGGGTGAGGGGGGGAGTGAGAGTTGGGGGTGAGGGGGGGAGTGAGAGTTGGGGGTGAGGGGGGGAGTGAGAGTTGGGGGTGAGGGGGGGAGTGAGAGTTGGGGGTGAGGGGGGAGTGAGAGTTGGGGGTGAGGGGGGGAGTGAGAGTTGGGGGTGAGGGGGAGTGAGAGTTGGGGGTGAGGGGGGGAGTGAGAGTTGGGGGTGAGGGGGGGAGTGAGAGTTGGGGGTGAGGGGGGGAGTGAGAGTTGGGGGTGAGGGGGGGAGTGAGAGTTGGGGGTGAGGGGGGGAGTGAGAGTTGGGGGTGAGGGGGGGAGAGAGTTGGGGTGAGGGGGAGTGAGAGTTGGGGGTGAGGGGGGGGAGTGAGTGTTGGGGGTGAGGGGGGGGAGTGAGAGTTGGGGTGGAGGGGGGAGTGAGAGTGGGGGTGAGGGGGGGAGTGAGAGTTGGGGGTGGGGGGGTGAGAGTTGGGGGTGGGGGGGAGTGAGGGGGGGGGTGAGGGGGGGAGTGGTGGGGGAGAGGGGGAGAGAGTTGGGGGGTGAGGGGGGTGTGAGGGGGGTGGGGGGGGGGTGAGGTGGGGGTGGGGGGGGTGGGTGTGTGGGGGGGTGGGGGAAGGGTGGGTGAGGGGGGTGGGTGAGCGGGGGGGGGGGGGGGGGGGGAAAAAAAAAAAATCATAGATTCGGATACGACAACG
>NC_091987.1:219497671-219641735 GCF_044704955.1 Pristiophorus japonicus | reverse complement strand
GGAGGGGAGGGAGAGGGGAGGTGGGGACGGGAGGGGCGGGGAGGAGAGGGGAGGTGGGGATGGGAGGGGAGGGGAGGGAGAGGGGGAGGTGGGGATGGGAGGGGAGGGGAGGGGTGTGGGGAGGGGAGAGGAGGAGAGGGAGAGGGGAGGTGGGGACGGGAGGGGAGGGGAGGGAGAGGGGAGGTGGGGACGGGAGGGGCGGGGAGGGAGAGGGGAGGTGGGGATGGGAGGGGAGGGGAGGGGCGTGGGGAGGGGAGAGGAGGAGAGGGGAGGGGAGGGGACAAGAGGGGAGGGGGAGGGAGAGGTGGGGCGGGGGGGCGGGGTGTGCTCAGTGTAACAGGCAGATTGACTAAGGACGGGTGCCACCAAACCCAAGAGCTGGCCCCATCCTGCTCCAACATGGGGATCCTGAGTCTATGCAGGGAGAGGGGAAGAAAGACACTTGATAGTCACTGAAGATCACTTTCCAAACAGTGAAAAAACACAGAAACATTATCAATTCTGAAATCATTTAAAGAGATCTTGTCCATAATCTACAGTTCATTATAGAATTTTAATTAGTGATGTTAAAATCATTGCTTTCTACAACAAGTAAATACATTGAAAGCCGTCATAGGCGGTCCCTGGAAGCGAAGGTTGATGTCTCCACGCGGGAAAGGGATGGCTTGACAGGTGTTTCAGTGAAGGGCCGATATTGGATGCCGGACTCCGTGTTGAAGGGTGTGTGGATTGTTTAATGTCTGGCGCTAGAGGGCTGCACACTCCGGGCACAGCTCGCTCACTAACTTGCTGTTCCTCATTGTCTTTATTCCCTCACGGGATGTGGCGAGCCCAGCGTTTATTGCCCATCTTGTTCAGGGTGTACTCCTTCAGACTTGTGAGTGTGGTCTGAAATTCCTGGTGCGGAGCGTCTGCAGCGCCGCTCATCTTGTCCCGCCTGCGCTCCGCCGTCGCACCGCGAACTCCGCCAGGAGTAGCGCCCGCATCCAGGTTCCCTACCCGCACGCTGCCCAATTTCTCGGTGAGCTTTTCTTTCAGGGATGTGAGCATTTCATTGAGAAGGTCCACTTTCACCGCTGACTCTCCCTCTAACTCCCTGGTCCTGTGGTCTATTTCCCCAGCCGCTTGTCTGACTGACAACTCCTGGAGTCGCTGCTCCTCCGACATGTTGGGGTTCAGATACAACACCTTGTCACAGATCTGCAGCTGGAGGTTGTCACCAAAACCAGAACATCCTGCGGGGCCCTGGGGTTGTCCACATTGACTGGCTGCTCCGTGTCGGGTGGCAGTGTCTGCCGAGCTCCCTCAATGCTGGTGTTCAGCTGCTGGCGGCGTTCCTCAGCGGGAGGGTGCAGCTCCTCATCAAACAGTTCAATGTTCCTGCTGACCCTCTGGTCAACCCCAGCAACAGGAGAAAGTTTCTCCCTCAGCAATTCCATCTCCTCACTGATCTCCTGGTGATGTTTCTGCACGGGATGTTCGGCAGTGGCCGCAGACAGTTGATGCAAGTTATGCTTTATAAGGAAGTGCAAACAGAGAAAAGGTGATTTATTACATAGACGGAATAGGAAAACACATGTTGTTTGAGAGCGTTTTGGCGAATGGAGAAACGATCAGGACAGTCAACCAAACATCGCACAGATCAGCCAGGATTTTATTGAATGGCGGTGCAGGCTCGAGGGGCCGAATGGCCGACTCCTGCTCCTAATTTCTATGTTTCTAGAGCAAGTTTCTGCCATTAGAGTGGAATCGTGTAGTATTGGCCTCTAGTTCCAGGAATGGGTCCATCAGGCACGACCCAGTGATGTCCATCTCACACTGATGCTGTGGACATTTATTGGGCATCTGATTCCCTCCTTTGTCATAATAATTTAATGCTTTTGCTTGAAGTTGAATGTGTCGACAGCGACTGAGTCATGGGCCACTGCCCGCTGCCTGCCCACTGCCTGCCCACTCACTGCCCACTCACTGCCCACTCACTGCCCACTCACTGCCCACCGCCTGCCCACTCACTGCCCACTCACTGCCCGCTGCCTGCCCACTCACTGCCCACTCACTGCCCGCTGCCTGCCCACCCACTGCCCACTCACTGCCCACTCACTGCCCGCTGCCTGCCCACTCACTGCCCACTCACTGCCCACTCACTGCCCGCTGCCTGCCCACTCACTGCCCACCCACTGCCCACCACCTGCCCACTCACTGCCCACCACCTGCCCACTCACTGCCCACCGCCTGCCCACTCACTGCCCACTGCCTGCCCACCCACTGCCCACCCACTGCCCACCACCTGCACACTCACTGCCCACCACCTGCCCACTCACTGCCCACCGCCTGCCCACTCACTGCCCACTCACTGCCCGCTGCCTGCCCACTCACTGCCCACTCACTGCCTGCTGCCTGCCCACTCACTGCCCACTCACTGCCCACCACCTGCCCACCCACTGCCCACCGCCTGTCCACTCACTGCCCACCCACTGCCCACTCACTGCCCACTCAATGCCCACTGCCTGCCCACTCACTGCCCACTCACTGCCCACTCACTGCCCACTCATTGCCCACCACATGCCCACTGCCTGCCCACTCACTGCCCACCGCCTGCCCACTCACTGCCCACTGCCTGCCCACTCACTGCCCACCGCCTGCCCACCCACTGCCCACTCACTGCCCACTGCCTGCCCACTCACTGCCCACTGCCTGCCCACTGCCCGCCCACTGCCCTCCGAGGTGATGGTACTCCCTGTAGCTACTCACCTAGCACTCAATACCCCTCCCCCGATTCAGTTGAAGCACGCTGCAATGTCCGATCGATTTGTGTGAATCCCCGCATAATAGCTTTGGGAATTAACCTTTCAATGACCTTTCTTCATTCAATATTTCCCTGAGCCACCATTTCATGCTGTGCCCAGGAGCCTGAGCAGGACCAACAGGCCTATCTCACACCCGCTACTCACTTGAGTCGTTGCCCGATTTCCGAGTTCTGGATCTGATCTGCACTGTCCGTGGCCTCCTTGGTCAATTGGCTGATGTCACTCCAGAAGGTGTCTGAGCCCTGACCTCTATTGCTGTCAGTCCCGAGGCCTGTAGGGAGTAGGGAGACGATAGGATCAGGGCGGGAACACAAGAACATACAATCAATCTACTGTTTATTTCACCGATGAGCGGCTTGTGATGGTTTGAGATTCTTGTTTTAGAACGGGTTCTGTTGACTTCTGCTGAGTTCCCATTGGGACTTCCCCAATGTTCAGGGTCCCAGGCAATTGCGGGCCATGGCTACTGCTAAGTCATGACTGAGGAGCAACGTGTACGCTCCCAGATGGGGGATTGGGAGGGGCAGAGTGTAACAACACTGAAGTGTAGAAATCACCTTGCGCAGTCTGTTATTGCCCATTACACCCCGACTGCCTCCAACAACCATCTGCCTTTGTGCTGGGTATGACTCCAGCCAGTGGAGAGTTTTCTGCCCGATTCTCATTTTTAGTCAGGCTCCTTGATGCCACAATCTCAAATGTGGCCTTGATGTGAAGAACAGTCACTGTCACCTCACCTCTGGAACTCATTGAGATCAATTGTAAAGTCACAGCTGACCCGGGGGTACAGGGAGATGGGGCAGGGTGGAGACAGGGGGATGTTTTTGATCTGGATTCTCGTGGTTCCGACACAAGGACTAAAAACTGCCCTTAGAGCACGCATCACATTAAATAATGAGAGGAATGTGAATCACACCAACCTGGAACTGTGAGGACGATTAAAACCACAACTGTTGTCTTGAGAAACATGATCAATGTTTCAAGCTCCGTTCAATCTCTGGAACAAAATGAAGAGCTGGGTTTCACTGATATTTAACTCCCAAAACTCTAATCAGCTATTCTTCTGTCTATTTGAAGGATTGTTACTGATTCACTTCTTTATGTTTTTGACCCTGTTAATGAGAAGATATTGTCTGTTCAATGTATTTTTAAAAATTCATTCACAGGATGTGGGCGTTGCTGGTAAAGCCAGCATTTATTGCCCATCCCTAATTGCCCCTTGAGAAGGTGGTGGTGAGCCGCCTTCTTGAACCGCTGCAGTCCGTGTGGTGAAGGTGCTCCCACAGTGCTGTTAGGGAGGGAGTTCCAGGATTGTGACCCAGCGACGATGAAGGAACGGCCGATATATTTCCAAGTCAGGATGGTGTGTGACTGGGAGGGGAACGTGGAGGTGGTGGTGTTCCCATGCACCTGCTGCCCTTGTCCTTCTAGGTGGTAGAGGTCGCGGGTTTGGGAGGTGCTGCCGAAGAAGCCTTGGCGAGTTGCTGCAGTGCATCTTGTAGATGGTGCACACTGCAGCCAGGGGGCGCCGGTGGTGGAGGGAGTGAATGTTGAAGGTGGTGGATGGGGTGTCGATCAAGTGGCTACTTTGTCCTGGATTTACAGAATCATAGAATGGTTACTGCCTCCCCCCTAGTTGGTTTTTAACCAATTGGTTTTTAACCAATAAGGGAATTAAGGGTTACGGGGAGCGGGCGGGTAAGTGGAGCTGAGTCCACGGCCAGATCAGCCATGATCTTGTTGAATGGCGGAGCAGGCTCGAGGGGCTAGATGGCCTACTCCTGTTCCTAATTCTTATGTTCTTATGTTCTTATGCACGGAGGCCGACCATGAATAAATTAACTGTGCAAATAGATGTTAACAGATATGATGTGATTGGGATTACAGAGACGTGGCTCCAGGATGATCAGGGCTGGGAACTCAACATCCAGGGGTATTCAACATTCAGGAAGGATAGAATAAAAGGAAAAGGAGGTGGGGTAGCATTGCTGGTTAAAGAGGAAATTCATGCAATAGTTAGGAAAGACATTAGCTTGGATGATGTGGAATCTATATGGAGCTGCAGAACACCAAAGGGCAAAAAACGTTAGTGGGAGTTGTGTACAGACCTCCAAACAGTAGTAGTGATGTTGGGGAGGGCATCAAACAGGAAATTAGGAGTGCATGCAATAAAGGTGCAGCAGTTATAATGGGTGACTTTAATATGCATATAAATTGGGCTAACCAAACTGGAAGCAATACAGTGGAGGAGGATTTCCTGGAGTGTATAAGGGATGGTTTTCTAGACCAATGTGTCGAGGAACCAACTAGGGGGGAGGCCATCTTAGACTGGGTGTTGTGTAATGAGAGAGGATTAATTAGCAATCTCGTTGTGCGAGGCCCCTTGGGGAAGAGTAACCATAAAATGGTGGAATTCTACATTAGGATGGAGAATGAAACAGTTAATTCAGAGACCATGGTCCAGAACTTAAAGAAGGGTAACTTTGAAGGTATGAGGCGTGAATTGGCTAGGATAGATTGGCGAATGATACTTAAAGGGTTGACTGTGGATGGGCAATGGCAGACATTTAGAGACCACATGGATGAACTACAACAATTGTACATCCATGTCTGGCGTAAAAATAAAAAAGGGAAGGTGGCTCAACCGTGGCTATCTAGGGAAATCAGGGATAGTATTAAAGCCAAGGAAGTGGCATACAAATTGGCCAGAAATAGCAGTGAACCCGGGGACTGGGAGAAATTTAGAACTCAGCAGAGGAGGACAAAGGGTTTGATTAGGGCAGGGAAAATAGAGTACGAGAGGAAGCTTGCAGGGGACATTAAGACGGACTGCAAAAGTTTCTATAGCTATGTAAAGAGAAAAAGGTTAGTAAAGACAAACGTAGGTCCCCTGCAGTCAGAATCAGGGAAAGTCATAACGGGGAACAAAGAAATGGCAGACCAATTGAACAAGTACTTTGGTTCGGTATTCACTAAGGAGGACACAAACAACCTTCCGGATATAAAAGGGGTCAGAGGGTCTAGTAAGAAGGAGGAACTGAGGGAAATCCTTATTAGTCAGAAAATTGTGTTGAGGAAATTGATGAGATTGAAGGCCGATAAATCCCCAGGGCCTGATGGACTGCATCCCAGAGTACTTAAGGAGGTGGCCTTGGAAATAGCGGATGCATTGACAGTCATTTTCCAACATTCCATAGACTCTGGATCAGTTCCTATGGAGTGGAGGGTAGCCAATATAACCCCACTTTTAAAAAAAGGAGGGAGAGAGAAAACAAGGAATTATAGACCTGTCAGCCTGACATCGGTAGTGGGTAAAATGATGGAATCAATTATTAAGGATGTCATAACAGCGCATTTGGAAAGAGGTGACATGATAGGTCCAAGTCAGCATGGATTTGTGAAAGGGAAATCATGCTTGACAAATCTTCTGGAATTTTTTGAGGATGTTTCCAGTAGAGTGGACAAGGGAGAACCAGTTGATGTGGTATATTTGGACTTTCAGAAGGCTTTCGACAAGGTCCCACACGAGAGATTAATCTGCAAAGTTAAAGCACATGGGATTGGGGGTAGTGTGCTGACGTGGATGGAGAACTGGTTGTCAGAAAGGAAGCAAAGAGTAGGAGTAAATGGGTACTTTTCAGAATGGCAGGCAGTGACTAGTGGGGTACCGCAAGGTTCTGTGCTGGGGCCCCAGCTGTTTACATTGTACATTAATGATTTAGACGAGGGGATTAAATGTGGTATCTCCAAATTTGCGGATAACACTAAGTTGGGTGGCAGTGTGAGCTACGAGGAGGATGCTATGAGGCTGCAGAGTGACTTGGATAGGTTAGGTGAGTGGGCAAATGCATGGCAGATGAAGTATAATGTGGATAAATGTGAGATTATCCACTTTGGTGGTAAAAACAGAGAGACAGACTATTATCTGAATGGTGACAGATTAGGAAAAGGGGAGGTGCAACGAGACCTGGGTGTCATGGTACATCAGTCATTGAAGGTTGGCATGCAGGTACAGCAGGCGGTTAAGAAAGCAAATGGCATGTTGGCCTTCATAGCGAGGGGATTTGAGTACAGGGGCAGGGAGGTGTTGCTACAGTTGTACAGGGCCTTGGTGAGGCCACACCTGGAGTATTGTGTACAGTTTTGGTCTCCTAACTTGAGGAAGGACATTCTTGCTATTGAGGAAGTGCAGCGAAGGTTCACCAGACTGATTCCCGGGATGGCGGGACTGACCTATCAAGAAAGACTGGATCAACTGGGCTTGTATTCACTGGAGTTCAGAAGAATGAGAGGGGATCTCATAGAAACGTTTTAAATTCTGACGGGTTCAGACAGGTTAGATGCAGGAAGAATGTTCCCAATGTTGGGGAAGTCCAGAACCAGGGGTCACAGTCTAAAGATAAGGGATAAGCCATTTAGGACCGAGATGAGGAGAAACTTCTTCACCCAGAGAGTGGTGAACCTGTGGAATTCTCTACCACAGAAAGTTGTTGAGGCCAATTCACTAAATATATTCAAAAAGGAGTTAGATGGAGTCCTTACTACTAGGGGGATCTAGGGGTATGGCGAGAAAGCAGGAATGGGATACTGAAGTTGCATGTTCAGCCATGAATTCATTGAATGGCGGTGCAGGCTCGAAGGGCCGAATGGCCTATTGCTGCACCTATTTTCTATGTTTCTATGTTTTTATTCTTCCCACCCTATCACAGACCTTCCCTTTTGTTCTTTATCCCCACCCCCCTCCGCTTTCAGTGCTCCTTAAGAATCTGTACCTTCCAAACATTCGCCAGTTCTGACGAAGGGTCATCAACCTGAAACTTTAACTCAGTTTTTCTCTCTACAGATGCTACCTGACCCGCTGAGATTTCCAGCATTTTCTGTTTTTATTATGTTCACCGCTACTCTCTGTTTCCTGCCACGAAGCCAGTTCCGTATCCATGCTGCCCCTGTCCCATTTATTCATGGATTTTAACTTTGCTGGCAAGCCTATTATGTGACAATCGCCTTTGGAAATCCATGTACACCACGTCAACCACATTACCCTCATCAACCTTCTCTGTTACCTCATCAAAAGGCTCGATCTAGTTAGTTAAACATGATTTGCCTTCAACAAATCCATGCAGGCTTTCCTTAATTAATCCACTCCTATCCAAGTGACTGTTAATTTTGTCCCTGATTACTGTTTCTAAAAGCTTCCCCACTGATAGAGAATTCAAACAGGCTGCATTTAGACAGGTTGAGAAAACACAGACTCCCATGTCTACGTGTGACTGATTTCATTGCATTAAGTCATCAATCAACTTGACATTTCAGGACCTTTGACAGTGAGCCAATTCGGGGTTAAGAATATATCAATTGAGCTAATAAGGTCAAAGAAGGCGAGTTCTTTTCTGTAAATTGAACCAGGTATAAGTACAGCCATTTTGGCCATGTGGTCTCAGAAGGACAAAGGCCTGGCTTAAAGCCAGAAGCTTGTTGCTGCTGCCAGAATGAAGTTACATTAAAACTACAACCGGAGTTCGTATTTCATTGGAAATTAAGAGATCTAACAATTTTGGCCACACAAACAGGATCGCTGAGGGAAGAAACTGAATTTTGGACATCGGACCTACATATTGAGGTAAGGACTCCTCTTTATAAAAGTCCTCGGTCAAAAGTCTAAATTCGCCTCTCCTTCTACGCGATTCCGAAAGTCTCCGGTTTGCGAACCCTCCGGTTGGTAGTTGGCTCGAGGTCCCATAGACGTCTAAACTTCGGCGGTGTGTTAGTTAATTAATCACCGACCTATTGATCGGCTAAAAGCCTACGACTCGAGACCCCAGTAAAGAAATCAGTATTATGGCAGCAGGAGATAAGAGCAAAGAATTGTCTACAACTGTTAAAGGTGGGCAGGCACCACTTGAAGTTTCGCTAGA
This sequence comes from Pristiophorus japonicus, assembly GCF_044704955.1. Classification (NCBI taxonomy): domain Eukaryota; kingdom Metazoa; phylum Chordata; class Chondrichthyes; family Pristiophoridae; genus Pristiophorus; species Pristiophorus japonicus. The sequence continues at coordinate 219,633,013 of NC_091987.1, read as the reverse complement.
TTTAATTCTCGAACAGTTGAAAGAATACAGAGAGCAACAATTCAACTTATCTAAAACCTGTATTAAGATCGAACAAAAGTACGGAACCTCCAAAGGGCAATGGTCCTTGGACGAGATTAAAAGGGTCTGGGGAAAAACGACCAGTATGAAAAATAAAGAGCGAACTAGATGGTCCCTAGCAGTTATGGGCCAGATCCGAAACCGGAATGAAATTATAATGCGTTCCCAACATGATCGAGAACTGACCAGTACAAAGGATCAATTGCAAGCAGTTTGTGCACAGCTGCGACAGAAAAAGCTTGAACTTGAAAAGCTGGAAGCGGAAGTTAAAGATCTTAAAGGTGAAATTAAAGAATGGAAAAAATCATGAGGTCAAGAGACAGTAATAGGAAAAGGAAAATGTATTGATCAATTCCCAGGGTACCCATGTTTGGATAAATTAAAAGCACAAACCCGAAGACACGACCGAGGAATAGATACGGTTTCTGAATCCTCCGACGATACAGTGTCGGAGGATGATGAAGAATTAGGGGTGCACTTTGCTCCGTTTAAAAAAAGACGAGTTGTAGTCAAATCAGAAGAGACTGCGGATGAAGGCGGAACCAAAAAAACAAAGAGAAGGGTGTATGCAGAATACTTAGTTCATGCTCCGGCAGACCCAGAGAAAATTGATAAATGGTCCAAGGAAATGCCCAATCCAAAGAAAGGGGGAGTAAAAACGTGGGACCAATTGGACCGCTTAAGAAATATATATCAACTTCATCCCTGAGACGGAGTGCAAATTTTGACCATAATGGTGCCAAAAACACAGGGAAGAAAATTGCACGACAAGGTAGAAGAAGCTTTGGGGCAGGATGAGCAAGAATTAGATGCAGGATGGGAGGCGATTAAACACTGGCTGCAAGCCTTCAGTCCAGCTAAGACAGACTGGGGAAAAATTGCAGCCTGCCAACAGAAAGGAACAGAGGAGGTCCTGGAGTATGATGAGCGGTTTAGATGCACGTGGCTAGAACATTCGGGTATGAATAATACGGATGAGGAAATGGATGAACAAGTGTTTGGACCCCTGAAAGCAGCTTTCGTGGCAGGTCTAAAGCCAGAACTGTCCAAAATGCTTAAGGTAGTGTTACCGGACTGGGAAGGTAGAGGAACTACCTTTGCAGCATTGGTGGATCGATGTAACCAATTAGACTGGGATATGGGAGCTAAAGTCCGAGCTGTACAGGCTATGGGATGGAAATCCCAGGATTCCGATAAACAGTCATTAGGAAAATTACCCGGAAAATGTCATTATTGTGGGAAAGAAGGTCACTGGGCCAAGACATGCAGGGCAAAACAGCAAGGTCGTGGCTGGAGAAGAGGACGCAGCCAGGGATACAATTCAGCCAACAAACCAGGCTTGTCACAAGATAACGACCTCATAGAAGCATTTAAGCGACTGACAATACAACAACAGAAGGAGTTACTTGGGATAGCAAAAAACGATTAGAGCCCACCCTGGCCCCCCTCCTCGCACTAATACAACAAAGGGGAGATGGGCTATATATAACTGTGAGGGTGGGTGATAAGGATGTGGACTGTCTTTTAGACACAGGGGTGGAATTAACATGCTTACCCCTACAATATGGAGACTTTTTGCCGTTGGATGGTAGGGCACGTACAGCCTATGGAGTTGGAAGCCATAAATATGAAATTAAAAGGACAACACCGGTACTTATAGGGCTGGGTCCACATGAACTAACCACGCCGGTCTGGATAGGCCCAGTAGATCAACCCCTTTTGGGAATGGACGTTCTAATCCAAATAGATTCATCGTTGCATTTCGAGAATGGTCGGTGACATGGTCAATTAGAACTTTGAAGAAAGAAGAATTGAAGGAACGCCCGATATGGGCTAAAGATAAGAACGATTGTGGCCTACTCCAGATGGAGCCTGTGTCATTTACCGGGACCAAGCCTCCATGTACTAAACAGTATCCCATCAGTCCAACTGCCATCGCGGGAATCTTACTGGTTATTCAGCAATTGGAGAAACAAGGGGTGCTTATTAAAACGCGTAACTCCTCCAATAGCCCCGTGTGGCCGGTACAGAAATCTAATGAGACTTGGCGTTTGACTGTCGATTATAGGAAAGCTAACCAGTGTATTGATCAAACAGCTCCTTTGGTCGCAGATCCCTCCACCATTTTTAATGCCCTCAAACCGGAACATAAATATTTCTCGGTTTATAGATATGGCCAACGGATTTTGGTCGGTGCCTCTGGCACCGGAGGTTCGACAGTGGTTTGCTTTCACGGTCCAAGGACAACAGTATACTTGGACCCGGTTACCGCAGGGTTTCCACAACAGCCCTACGGTATTCCACATGGCTTTACAAAGCCATTTGCGAGAATTATCTCCCCTGTCATCCACAGTCATCCAATATGTAGACGATATCTTGCTCGCTTCAAACACGGAAGACCAGCATGAACAAGATTTACGAGCTTTGCTGGATCACCTTTGGCTGAAAGGACATAAAGCCAGCATCGACAAAGCACAAATATCCCAAGAAGAGGTTGTATACCTGGGACAAAAGATTTCACAAGGAAAGAGAGAACTTACCCAGGATAGAACTGCAGCCATTCGGGCTGTTAAAAAACCCACCACTAGTCAGGAACTAAGGTATTTTTTGGGATTGTGTAACTTTAACAGAAATTGGATTGACTCCTTCACACAGCTTGCTCAGCCACTGAATGATATTTTAAAGGGGAAACGTGCCTCTAAAGAAGCCATCACCCTCACTAAGGAACAGCAAGAGGCCTTCCTGAGTTTGAAAAAGGCTTTGTGTTCGGCACCGGCTCTGGGAATCCCCGACAGTGGTAAGCCATTTACCCTGTTTGTTCATGAGAAAGAAGGATATATGACAGCTATACTCACACAAGAACATGGGGATCGGCAAAGACCTATTGGCTATTATTCGGCAAAACTGGATGCGGTAGCCCTCGGATGGGGAAGTTGCCTAAGGGCCATGGAAGCTACATGTCGAGCGGTAATGATCACTGCGGGTCTAGTCCTCGACCAAAAGCTGATTGTCAAGTGTCCCCACACCGTACACGCTTTGCCGTCTATGAATAGAATGTCTCAGGTGACGGCAGCTCGATGGACCCACTGGACAGCAGTTTTGGAAGCTCCTAATCTCCATATTGTCCGGGCCAGCCCGGTTAATCCCACAACTATGCTCCCGATGTCAGAATCGAGGGAGCAAGAGGGGGGAGAACGTGAAGAGCATGACTGCGTGGAGATTTTAAAAGAAACAGAAGAAGCAGTCTTAGCAGCAGAGGAGCCTCTGCACAACCCAGACCTCATCCTGTTTACAGATGGTTCCTCCTTTGTTGACAATGGTACCAGAAAAGCAGGATGGGCAGTTACAACCTTATATGAGGTAGTGGCAAAAGGCTGTTTACCCTCAGGAACGTCAGCACAACAGGCCGAGTTACGGGCCCTGTCAGAAGCATGTCGAATAGCAGAAGGACAGACAGCTAATGTCTACACAGATTCGCGTTATGCTTTTGGAGTCGCTCACGACTTTGGTATGTTATGGCGGAAAAGGGGATTCCTCACTGCTGCTGGTACACCTATCCGAAATGGAAAAGAAGTCCGAGACTTACTGGAGGCCATACAATTACCTCAGGAAGTGTCCATCCTGAAGTGTAAGGCCCATACCAAGGAAATTATCACAGAAGCACAGGGAAATGCCCTAGCCGACCAGGCAGCTAAAGATGCCGCCTCACAGGGCGTTCCTCCAGAAGAACCAACACAGATGTGCAGATTGAAAGCACTCAGGACTCTGACACGAGACCTTCAAACAATGCAAGGCGAGTGCTCCCGAGAGGAAAAATGGACATGGATTGAGGCAGTAATTAAGCTATGCGAAGATGGTGTCTGGAGACAAAGAGTTACCGACAAGCCAGTCGCGCCACAAGCGCTTATGCCTTTTTTAGCCCAACAGATCCACTCGTGGGGACACTTGGCCTCACAACAGATGACGGCACGGTTCCAGAAAAGCTGGTGGGGTCGGGGATTTAAAAAACATGCCCAGCTGGTAACAGACCGCTGTGTGATCTGCCAGAAAAATAATTCTGGACCCATCACGGTAATGCCCCAACTGAGGCCCCCTGCCCCAGTCGGACCATTCCAGCATCTGCAGGTTGATTATATATCTCTTCCTTCATGCCAAGGATACACTAACATTCTTGTCATGGTCGACAGATTCTCTAGATGGGTAGAAGCTGTCCCAACTAAAAGAGCCACAGCCAATCACACTGCAAAGGTCTTGTGTAAGGATTACATTCCCCGATGGGGAGTCCCGAGTAGCATTGACTCAGATCAGGGAACACACTTCACAGGTGCTGTCTGCCAAGAAGTCCGTAGGTTACTGAACATTACGTGGGATTTACACTGTCCTTATCATCCACAATCATCAGGACAAGTAGAACGAATGAATCGAACTCTGAAACAACAGCTTGCCAAATATCACCAAGAAGGAACACCATGGCCCCAGGCACTACCAATAGTGCTATGTAGCATTAGGGCAACCCTGAACAGAACTACAGGACTAAGCCCATTTGAAATTATAACAGGAAGACCCATGTCGCTGCCAGGAACTATTGATTTACGGAAAGCTGATGTTCACTTAATGAGTGACACTTTGTTATCATACTGTCAGAACTTAACCAATGCTATTAGTTCTGGTTCCCGACAGGTATCGGCAGTTTGGGGTAATCCACCCGAAGGAGGACACGACATCATCCCGGGAGTCTGGGTGTATGTGAAAAAGTTGCATAAAGAACCTTTGGGTGCCAAGTGGGAGGGACCTTATCAAGTGTTATTGACCACCCAGGCAGCTGTTAAAGTCCAAGGAAAGAAAGCTTGGATCCACGCTTCACACGTTAAACGAGCACCCGTAACTGAAGCTGAAATCTAATAAGGACAATTACTTTTTGCGAAAATATATAAATTTACTGTAGTATTGATTGTAGTTATTCTAGGCATAGGCCTACTTCTTACTAGCCGACCCTCTGCACCAAAGGGAAATAGTAGGGTAGCAAGGGAATTACATGTAAATACCTTTTTATATATGTCATACATTTATGCCAAACAAGGTAACATTTCTAGTTGTTGGGTGTGTGCGCATATTCCTATTCACTCAAAGGGAGGGATTCCCTTGAGGCCAGTTCCCTTGAATATCTCAGAAATGGCTGAGTGGATAATTAATCAAAATAAAACAGGCAATGCGTTTCAGGATACGGAAAACTGGGCAGTAAATGGAAGTCAGCAGGTTACAATCTGACTACCTTTGAAGGGGGATATCAACCGTGCTACAATAATTCCAAACGGCCCCCATTTTTTGTTATCACTAACACAACGGGAATATGAAGACCGGGGGAATCGGTCTGTCTGATTAGAAACATCAAAGGAGGCCAAAATATGGGGTATAGTAACTGCTCCCGGAATTATAATATAATCAAGCCACGGAACCGTCCAAACTGGGCCGATGTGGGAATTTTTAACGTAACAGGGATTCTGAATAAAACAGATGGAAAAGCCTGGACAGGCCCCGGAGTGTTGCTGACAAAGAAACAGCTAACATTCATTGCCTATAATGGCACCTATTGGGTGTGTGGCCACAAGGCCTACCCTTGGCTGCCCCAGAATTGGATGGGATCCTGCTATTTAGCCTACATTGTGCCTTATATGTATCATATAAAGTCACTGTCGGAACATTTACACCGTCCTAAGAGAGCTATCACAGAAACAGAGAGGTTCTTTGCCATCCTGATCCCCAGGTATGGGACCGCCAAACTGGCAAGGGAATCCATTAACATGGCATCCGTTGTGGAATGGGTAGCCAATGATACCTCAGAGGCCCTAGTTAAAATCAATGCAGAAATGGTAGCAATCCGCACAGTAGCCCTACAGAATAGACTGGCCCTTGATTACATCCTGGCTGAAAAGGTAGGTACTTGCGCCCTACTCGGAACTGAGTGTTGCACATATATCCCAGATAGCTCCGAAGAAATGACCCACTTAGCGGAGCATATCCAAAAGGAGGTAGAAAAACTTAAGCAACCCCCATTATTCACTCTGTGGAGCGGAGCCACTGAATGGCTAGGTTCAATAGGAACTTCATCGGTGGAAGGTTTAATTCTATTTGTTGTAATTGTTTTACTTTTATATTGTTTGTTTATGTTGATTAAATGTTGTTGCGACCAGGTGGCTGTAGCTGCTGTCCCACAGGTGAGACACCTTGCAGGTCCCAGCAGACCGTCTGTACGTGGCACAGGGGTATGTTATGCTTAAGGGAAGGTTGTTTACTGGTTGAATTAAGATATTGATTTGGATTAAATTGGAATAAGGTTAATTAACCTACTAAAACCAGACTTCCATTGTGGCCACGATGGAACTCGGGTTGGTGTAAATTTGTGTGGAAGCTACTAGTCCGGACATGTGGCGAAACACATCAACAAATGTTAGAAGGAAACTCTATTAACATGTATGAAATTATTTTGTAGAATGTTTAACCAGTGATACCTGATGTTTTATGACTTAGTTTGTGAAAGAATCAAAAGGGGGATTGATAGAGAATTCAAACAGGCTGCATTTAGACAGGTTGAGAAAACACAGACTCTAAGTGTACGTGTGACTGATCAATCAACTTGACATTTCAGGAACTTTGACAGTGAGCCAATTCGGGGTTAAGAATATATCAATTGAGCCAATCAGGTCAAAGGAGGCGAGTTCTTTTCTGTAAATTGAACCAGGTATAAGTACATCCATTTTGGCCATGTAGTCTGAGAAGGACAAAGGCCTGGCTTAAAGCCAGAAGCTTGTTGCTGCTGCCAGAATAAAGTTACATTAAAACTACAATCGGAGTTCGTATTTCATTGGAAATTAAGAGATCTAACACCTACTACCGCGGTTAAACTGACTGGCCTGTAGTTGCTGGGTTTATCTTTACACACTTTTTTGAACAATGTTGTAACAGTTGCAATTCTGCAGTCCTCTGACACTACCCCTGTATCTATGGAGGATTAGAATATTATGGCCAGTACCTCCGCGATTTCCACCCTCACTTCCCTCATAAGAACATAAGAACATAAAAAACAGGAGCAGGAGTAGGCCATACAGCCCCTCGAGCCTGCTCCGCCATTCAATAAGATCATGGCTGATCTGATCATGGACTCAGCTCCACTTCCCTGCCCGCTCCCCATAGCCCCTTATCCACTTATCGTTTAAGAAACTGTCTATTTCTGTCTAAAATGTATTCAATGTCCCAGCTTCCACAGCTCTCTGAGGCAGCGAATTCCACAGATTTACAACCCTCTGAGAGAAGAAATTTCTCCTCATCTCTGTTTTAAATGGGCGGCCCCTTAGTCTAAGATTATGCCCTCTAGTTCTAGTCTCCTCTATCAGTGGAAACATCCTCTCTGCATCCACCTTGTCAAGCCCCCTCATAATCTTATACGTTTCGATAAGATCACCTCTCATTCTTCTGAACTCCAATGAGTAGAGGCCCAACCTACTCAAACTTTCCTCATAAATCAACCCCCTCATCCCCGGAATCAACCGAGTGAACCTTCTCTGAACTGCCTCCAAAGCAAGTATATCCTTTCGTAAATATGGAAACCAAAACTGCACGCAGTACTCCAGGTGTGGCCACACCAATACCCTGTATAACTGTAGCAAGACTTCCCTGCTCTTATACTCCATCCCCTTTGCAATAAAGACCAAGATACCATTGGCCTTCCTGATCACTTGCTGTACCTGCATACTATCCTTTTGTGTTTCATGCACAAGTACCCCCAGGTCCCGCTGTACTGCAGCACTTTGCAATCTTTCTCCATTTAAATAATAACTTGCTCTTTGATTTTTTTCTGCTAAAGTGCATGACCTCACACTTTCCAACATTGTACTCCATCTGCCAAATTTTTGCCCACTCACTTAGCCTGTGTATGTCCTTTTGCAGATCTTGTGTGTCCTCCTCACACATTGTTTATCTCCCATCTTTGTATCGTCAGCAAACTTGGCTACGTTACACTCAGTCCCTTCTTCCAAGTTATTAATATAGATTGTAAATAGTTGGGGTCCCAGCACTGATCCCTGCGGCACCCCACTCATTACTGATTGCCAACCAGAGAATGAACCATTTATCCCATCCGCTCCTGGTGATTTATCTACTCCAAGTTCAGCCAGCCTTTCTAATACCTCTTCTTTTATCAATATTTATCTTATCCAGTGTCTCCACTATCTCCTCCCTCGCTATGTCTGTGGCAGCGTCCTCTTCCTTGGTGAAGACAGATGCAAAGTTCTCATTTAGTACCTCAGCTGTACCCTCTGCCTCCGTGTGTAGGTCTCCTTCTTGGTCCTTAATCAGCCCCACCCCTCCCTTATTACCCTTTTACTATTTATATGCCTGGAGAAGACTTTTGGATTATGGTGGCTGCCATTCTATTCTCATACCCTCTCTTTGCCCCTCTGATTTTCTTTTTCATTTCCCCTCTGTCCTTTCTATATCTGATTCTCAGATGTATTAGCAACCTGACATCCGTCATATGAATTCTTTTTCTGCTTCATCGTACTCTCTTTCTGTTTCATCATCCAGGGAGCTCTGACTTCAGTTGCCCTACCTTTCCCCCTCGTGGGAATGTACCTCGACTGTACCTGAACTATTTCCTCTTTAAAGGCAGCCCATTGTTCCGATACAGTTTTGCCTGCCAATCTTTGATTCCAGTTTATTCGGGCCAGACCCGTTCTCATCCCACTGAAATTGGCCTTCCTCCATTAACCATTTTTACTCTAGAATGCTCCTTGTTCTTTTTCTACTGACACTTGCTCCACCTGACCCCATTCCCCAGAACCAGATCCAGCAAATGCCTCCCCCCTCATCAGGCCAGAAACATACTGATCAAGTAAGTTCTGAAAGTTCACTTCAGAAATTCTTCCCCCTCCCTGCCCTTTGCCCTATTACTATCCCAGTCTATATTCGGATAGTTGAAGTCCCCATTATCACTATGCTATAGTTCTTGCACCTCTCTGTAATTTGCTCCTCCATAGTTCTCCCCCGATAGAATGCACCAAGCCTGAATGTTGTCCAGGTCTGCATGTGTCCACGGACTGCTTCATTTTCTTAGGAGTTGCGGATGGAACTAAATAATCAGCAAATATCCCCACGTCTCACCCTATGATGGAGGGAAGATCATTGATTAAGCAACTGAAAATGTTAAGAATCAAAAAGTCTAATGGAATGCTGGCCTTTATATCTAGAGGACTAAAATACAAGGGGGTAGAAGTTATGCTGCAGCTGTACAAAGCTCTGGTTAGCCCACACCTGGAGCACTGTGAGCTGTTCTGGGCCCCACAGCTTAGGCAGAATATATTGGTCTTGGAGGGAGTGCAGCGTAGGTTTACCAGAATGATACCCGGACTCCAAGGGTTAAGTTACAAGGAGAGATTACGTAAACTAGGGTTATATTTGATCAAAGTTTTCTAGATATTAAGGGGACCAGACAGGGGAGATAGAGAGAAACGATTTCCTTGATTGGGGATTCCAGGACTAGGGGGCATAGTCTAAAAATTAGAGCCAGACCTTTCAGGAGAGAAATTAGGAAACACTTCTCCACACAAAGGGTGGTGGAAGTTTGGAACTCTCTTCTGCAAATGGCAATTGACGCTGGGTCAATTGTTAATTTTAAATCGGAGATTGATGGCTTTTTGTTAACTAAAGCTATCAAGGGATTTGGGCCAAAGGCGGGTATATGGAGTTAGGTCACAGGTCAGCCATTATCTCATTGAATGACAAAGCAAACTCGAGCGGCTTAATGGCCTCCTCCTGTTCCTACGTTTCTATGTCAAGGGCAGTCACTTTCACCTCACCTCTGCAATTTAGCTCAATTGTCCACGTTTGGATCAAGGTTGTAATGAGGTCGAGAGCCGAGTGGACCTGGCGGAACCCAAACTGGGCATCAGTGAGCAGGTTATTGGGAGTAAGTGCCGCTTGATAGCGCTGTCGACACCACCTTCCATCACTTTGCTGATGATTGACAGTAGACTGATGGGCGGTAATTGGCCGGATTGGATTTGTCCTGCTTTTTGTGGACAAGACATACCTGGGCAGTTTTCCACATTGTCGGATAGGTGCCAGTGTTATCGCTGTACAGGAACAGCTTGGCTAGAGGCGCGGCTGGTTCTGGAGCACAAGTCTTCAGCACAACAGCCGGGATGTTGTCGGGGTCCAGAGCCTTTGCTGTATCCAGTGCGCTCAGCCGTTTCTTGGTATCACGTGGAGTGAATCGAATTGACTGAAGACTGGCTTCTGTGATGGTGGGGACCTCAGGAGGAGGCCGAGATGGTTGGAAATGCTTCAGCCTTGGCTTTTGCATTGATTGAGGATGGGAACGTTCATGGTATCTCCTCCCCCCATTAGTTGTTTAGTGGTCCACCACCATTCACGACTGGATGTGGCAGGACTGCAGAGCTTTGATCTGATCCGTTGATTGTAGGATCGCTTAGCCCTGTCTATAGCATGTTGCTTCCGCTGTTTAGCATGCATATAGTCCTGTGTTGCAGCTTCCCCAGGTTGGTATCTCATTTTTCGGTACGCCTTGTGCTGCACTCCTGGCATGCTCTTCTGCATTCCTCATTGAACCAAGGTTGGTCCCCTGACTTGATGGTAATGGTAGACTGAGGGATATGCCGGGCCATGAGGTTACAGATTGTGGTGGAATACAATTCTGCTGCTGATGGCCCACAGCGCCTCATGGTGCCCAAAAATATTGAAATGGCAGTCGAGTATTCTACAAATACATCAGTAGGAAGAGAATTGTTAAATGTGAGGTGGGAGCGGAGAGGATAGTGTGTTAGTGGAGGGGAAGTGAAATTTGGCACGATGATTCAGTACTTCACCTCAGTGTTTCCAAAAGAGAAAGATATTGGAAAGGAGGCAAGTCTTGAATTGGTCCAAAGTGAGACGAGAGATATTAAAAGAACATAATTAGGAGCAGCAGTCCGTCATACGGCCCCTCGAGCGTGCTCCGCCAGGAGTTTCTCCACATCTCAGTCCAAAATGACCGACCCCTTATCCTGAGAATATGACCCCTAGTTCTAGATTCTCCAGCCCGCGGAAACAACATCTCAGCATCTACCCTGTCAATCCCCCTCAGAATCCTACATGTATTAATATCACCTCGGGGGGGGAGTAGAGGGGAGGGGAGAGGAAGGGAGGGGAGAGGGGAGGGGGAGAGTGGAGAGAAGAGGAGAGAAGGGGAGGAGAGAGGAGGAGAGAAACATAGAAACATAGAAAATAGGTGCAGGAGTAGGCCATTCGGCCCTTCTAGCCTGCACCGTCATTCAATGAGTTCATGGCTGAACATGCAACCTCAGTACCCCATTCCTGCTTTCTCGCCATACCCCTTGATCCCCCTAGTAGTAAGGACTTCATCTAACTCCTTTTTGAATATATTTAGTGAAATGGCCTCAACAACTTTCTGTGGTCGAGAATTCCATAGGTTCACCACTCTCTGGGTGAAGAAGTTTCTCCTCATCTCGCTCCTAAATGGCTTACCCCTTATCCTTAGACTGTGACCCCTGGTTCTGGACATCCCCAACATTGGGAACATTCTTCCTGCATCTAGCCTGTCTAACCCCGTCAAAATTTTAAACGTTTCTATGAGGTCCCCTCTCATTCTTCTGAACTCCAGTGAATACAAGCCCAGTTGATCGAGTCTTTCTTGATAGGTCAGTCCCGCCATCCCGGGAATCAGTCTGGTGAACCTTCGTTGCACTCCCTCAATAGCAAGAATGTCCTTCCTCAAGTTAGGAGACCAAAACTGTACACAATACTCCAGGTGTGGCCTCACCAAGGCCCTGTACAACTGTAGCAACACATCCCTGCCCCTGTACTCAAATCCCCTCGCTATGAAGGCCAACATGCCATTTGCTTTCTTAACCGCCTGCTGTACCTGCATGCCAATCTTCAATGACTGATGTACCATGACACCCAGGTCTTGTTGCACCTCCCCTTTTCCTAATCTGTCACCATTCAGATAATAGTCTGTCTCTCTGTTTTTACCACCAAAGTGGATAACCTCACATTTATCCACATTATACTTCATCTGCCATGCATTTGCCTACTCACCTAACCTATCCAAGTCACTCTGCAGCCTCATAGCATCCTCCTCGCAGCTCACACTGCCACCCAACTTAGTGTCATCCGCAAATTTGGTGATACTACATTTAATCCCCTCGTCTAAATCATTAATGTACAATGTAAACAGCTGGGGCCCCAGCACAGAACCTTGCAGTACCCCACTAGTCACTGCCTGCCATTCTGAAAAGTACCCATTTACTCCTACTCTTTGCTTCCTGTCTGACAACCAGTTCTCAATCCATGTCAGCACACTACCCCCAATCCCATGTGCTTTAACTTTGCACATTAATCTCTTGTGTGGGACCTTGTCGAAAGCCTTCTGAAAGTCCAAATATACCACATCAACTGGTTCTCCCTTGTCCACTCTACTGGAAATTTCCTCAAAAAATTCCAGAAGATTTGTCAAGCATGATTTCCCTTTCACAAATCCATGCTGACTTGGACCTATCATGTCACCTCTTTCCAAATGCGCTGCTATGACATCCTTAATAATTGATTCCATCATTTTACCCACGACTGAGGTCAGGCTGACCGGTCTATAATTCCCTGTTTTCTCTCTCACTCCTTTTTTAAAAAGTGGGGTTACATTGGCTACCCTCCACTCCATAGGAACTGATCCAGAGTCAATGGAATGTTGGAAAATGACTGTCAATGCATCCGCTATTTCCAAGGCCACCTCCTTAAGTACTCAGGGATGCAGTCCATCAGGCCCTGGGGATTTATCGGCCTTCAATCCCATCAATTTCCCCAACACAATTTCCCGACTAATAAGGATTTCCCTCAGTTCCTCCTCCTTACTAGACTCTCTGACCCCTTTTATATCCGGAAGGTTGTTTGTGTCCTCCTTAGTGAATACCGAACCAAAGTACTTGTTCAATTGGTCTGCCATTTCTTTGTTCCCCGTTATGACTTCCCCTGATTCTGACTGCAGGGGACCTACGTTTGTCTTTACTAACCTTTTTCTCTTTACATATCTATAGAAACTTTTGCAATCCGTCTTAATGTTCCCTGCAAGCTTCTTCTCGTACTTCATTTTCCCTGCCCTAATCAAACCCTTTGTCCTCCTCTGCTGAGTTCTACATTTCTCCCAGTCCCCGGGTTCGCTGCTATTTCTGGCCAATTTGTATGCCACTTCCTTGGCTTTAATACTATCCCTGATTTCCCTTGATAGCCACGGTTGAGCCACCTTCCCTTTTTTATTTTTACGACAGACAGGAATGTACAATTGTTGTAGTTCATCCATGAGGTCTCTAAATGTTTGCCATTGCCCATCCACAGTCAACCCCTTAAGTATCATTCGCCAATCTATCCTAGCCAATTCACGCTTCATACATTCAAAGTTACCCTTCTTTAAGTTCTGCAGAAGGAAGTGCAGGGGAGGGGAGAGAAGGTGAGGGGGAGGAGAGGAGGAGAGGGGAGAGAAGGGGAGGAGAGAGGAGGGGAGAAGGAGAAGGAAGCAGAGGGGTGAAGAGGGGAGGGGAGGGGAGGAGAGGAGAGGGGAGGGAGAGGTGGGCCGGGGGGGGGGGGCTGTGCTCAGTGTAACAGGCAGATTGACTAAGGACGGGTGCCACCAAACCCAAGAGCTGGCCCCATCCTGCTCCAACATGGGGATCCTGAGTCTATGCAGGGAGAGGGGAAGAAAGACACTTGATAGTCACTGAAGATCACTTTGCAAACAGTGAAAAAACACAGAAATATTGTCAATTCTGAAATCATTTAAAGAGATCTTGTCCATAATCTACAGTTCATTATATAATTTTAATTAGTAACGTTAAAATCATTGCTTTCTACAACAAGTAAATACATTGAAAACATTTGTAATGAAAGGCACTGTGTGGTGTGCTCGAGGGGTTCCCCACTCCTGACACAGCTCGGCTCACTAACTTGCTATTCCTCAGTTAGTTGTTCAAGACTTGCTGGGTGGAATCCGACAGATTTGTGAGTTGGGACTGAAGCTCCTGCCGAATGACCTCTGTATGCGGGCTGTTTCTCCAGCATGTCCTCTGCATTGATCACTTTGCCAGGAGCGCTGGTCTGATCGAACGTCGCGAGTATGTGATCAATGTTCTTGTTGAGATCTTCGACGGATGGGTTGGGACTGCAGCTGCTGCCCACCGTCAGGAAGACATTTTCTTTCAGTCCAGTGGTGCCAGGGAGCAGATCTTGCTTCAGAAGCTGCACTTTCCTATTGAGCTTTGCCTGTAGGTCCTCAACATGGGGCATCACCTTTGGGTTCAGTGCCCCAACCTGTTGCCTCACTGTGACTGTGGCATTTTTCACTTTGGGAATCAGCCTACTGAACAGATCCTGGAGTTTCTGGTCGAGCCTGCCGGGGTGATCCCGAGCAATGCCGGCCAATGCCGTGGTGAGACTTTTCAGCCGCTCAGGATTGTCACCAAGCGAAGCCAGAACATCCTGCGGGGCCCTGGGGTTGTCCACATTGACTGGCTGCTCCGTGTCGGGTGGCAGTGTCTGCCGAGCTCCCTCAATGCTGGTGTTCAGCTGCTGGCGGCGTTCCTCAGCGGGAGGGTGCAGCTCCTCATCAAACAGTTCAATGTTCCTGCTGACCCTCTGGTCAACCCCAGCAACTGGAGAAAGTTTCTCCCTCAGCAATTCCATCTCCTCACTGATCTCTTTGCGAAGTTTCTCAGCGAATTCTATGATCATCCCATGATAATCATCAGAGATGGAAGATAGTTTCGGCACGTCAAGCTTTATAAGGTAACTGGAAGCGCAAAGAGAGAAAAGGTGATTTATTACATCGATGGAATAGGAAAAAAACATGTTGTTTGAGAGCATTTTGGCGAATGGAGAAACAATGAGGACAGTCAACCAAACATCGCACAGAGCAAGTTTCTGCCATTCGAGTGGAATCGTGTAGTATTGGCCTCTAGTTCCAGGAATGGGTCCATCAGGCACGACCCAGCGATGTCCATCTCACACTGATGCTGTGGACATTTATTGGGCATCTGATTCCCTCCTTTGCCATAATAATTTAATGCTTTTGCTTGAAGTTGAATGTGTCGACAGCGACTGGGTCATGGGCCACTGCCCACTGCTGCCCACCCACTGCCCACTGCCTGCCCACTCACTGCCCACCCACTGCCCACCGAGTTGATGGTACTCCCTGTAGCTACTCACCTGCCACTCAATACCCCTCCCCCAATTCCGTTGAAGCACACTGCAATGTCCGGTCGATTTGTGTGAATCCCAGCACAATAGCTTTGGGAATTAACCTTTCAATGACCTTTATTCATTCAATATTGGACAATAATAGGGGCAAACAATAATGTAGAATGGCAATAGGAAACATTTAAAATTGTGTTCAACAAAGTCCAGGAAAAATATATTCTGCTAAAAATCAAGAACAAACTAAACACTACTTAGACTCCATGGATGAATAAAGACATAAGGTAATATTGAGGACAAGGAAAGAGGCATACACAAAGTACACGGAAAGCAGGGGAGAGCATGATAAGGGAGAAAATGAAGAAATTAGGAGAGATGTCAAAAAAAATTAGGCAAAGAGGAACTATGAAATTAAATTATCAAGGAAAATAAAACAAAATAGTGAAATGTTTCACTGACTCATAAATAAAAAAGGAAAGCTGGGATCAGAATAGAGCCACTAAGGATGGACAGGATAACACCACAGGCAGTCAAAGAGAGATGGCAGAAATATTAAATCATTACATTGCTTCAGTATTTATCAGGGAGAGTTTCAGAAACCAGCAAAGGATGATCAAAAAATTGATAAAATTGACCAAAAAAATAGACTATGAGAGAAAACTATCAAGAAATATAAAAACAGATTGCAAGAGCTTCTACACATTTGTAAACAGGAAACGTTGGTCCCTGAGAGGCTGAGACAGGAGGAATTATGGGAAATAAGGAAATGGCAGAAATATTAAACAAATATTTTGTATCTGTCTGTGGGGAATCAATGGACTAATGAGGGCGAGGAACTTAATGTCATTAATATAAGTAGAGAAAAAGTACTCGAGAAACTAATGGGACTAAAAGCCGACAAATCCCTGGACCCGACGGCCTACATCTGAGGGTTCTAAAAGAGGTGGCTGCAAGACAGTGGATGCATTGGATTTGATCTTTCAAAATTCCCTAGACTCAAGAACGGTCCCAGCGGATTGGAAGGTAGCAAATGTAACACCGCTATTCAAGAAAGGATGGAGGGAGAAAACAGGGAACTACAGGCCAATTAGCCTGACATCAGTCATCGGAAAAATGCTGGAATTCATTGTTAAGGAGGTGGAATCAGGGCACTTAGAAAATTATAACATGATTAGAGCAGAATCAACATGGTTTTATGAAAGGGAAATCGTGTTTGACAAATTTATTAATGTTTTTTGAGTTTGTAACTAGCAGGGTAGATAAAGGGAACCAGTGGATGTAGTATATTTGGATTTCCAAAAGGCATTTGGTAAGGTGCCACATAAAAGGTTATTACACAAGATAAGAGCTCATGTGATTGGAGGTCATTTATTAGCATGGATTGAGGATTGGTTAACAGACAGAAAACATAGAGTAGGGATAAACAGATCTTTTCAGGTTGGCAGGCTGTAACTAGTGGGGTGCTGCAAGGATCAGTGCTGGAGCCTAATTGTTAGATCTCTTAATTCCCAATGAAATACGAACTCCGGTTGTAGTTTTAATATAACTTTATTCTGGCAGCAGCAACAAGCTTCTGGCTTTAAGCCAGGCCTTTGTCCTTCTGAGACCACATGGCCAAAATGGCTGTACTTATACCTGGTTCAATTTACAGAAAAGAACTCGCCTTCTTTGACCTTATTGGCTCAATTGATAGTCTGTTAACCTTTAATTGTCTCGCTAACCAAGATCCTAAAATGTCAAGTTGATTGATGACTTGAAGCAATGTGGTCTGTGTTTTCTCAAAACTGCAGCCAGGCTGCAGAGTTTGAATTCTCTATTAGTCCCCTCTTTGATTCTTTCACTAACTGAATCATAAAACATCAGGTACCACTGGTTAAACATTTTACAAAATAATTTCATACATGTTAATAGAGTTTCCTTCTAAAATTTGTTGATGTGTTTCGCCACATGTCCGGACTAGTAGCTTCCACACAAATTTACACCAACCCGAGTTCCATCGTGGCCACAATGGAAGTCTGGTTTTAGTAGGTTAATTAACCTTATTCCAATTTAATCCAAATCAATATCTTAATTCAACCAGTAAACAACCTTCCCTTAAGCATAACATACCCCTGTGCCACGTACAGACGGTCTGCTGGGACCTGCAAGGTGTCTCACCTGTGGGACAGCAGCTACAGCCGCCTGGTCACAACAACATTTAATCAACATAAACAAACAATATAAAAGTAAAACAATTACAACAAATAGAATTAAACCTTCCACCAATGAAGTTCCTATTGAACCTAGCCATTCAGTGGCTCCACTCCACAAAGTGAATGATGGGGGTTGCTTAAGTTTTTCTACCTCCTTTTGGATATGCTCCGCTAAGTGGGTCATTTCTTCGGAGCTATCTGGGATATATGTGCAACATTCAGTTCCGAGTAGGGCGCAAGTACCTCCCTTTTCAGCCAGGATGTAATCAAGGGCCAGTCTATTCTGTAGGGCTACTGTGCGGATTGCTACCATTTCTGCATTGATTTTAACTAGGGCCTCTGAGGTATCATTGGCTACCCGTTCCACAACGGATGCCATGTTAATGGATTCCCTTGCCAGTCTGGCGGTCCCATACCCAGGGATCAGAATGGCAAAGAACCTCTCTGTTTCTATGATAGCTCTCTTAGGACGGTGTAAATGTTCCGACAGTGACTTTATATGATACATATAAGGCACAATGTAGGCTAAATAGCAGGATCCCATCCAATTCTGGGGCAGCCAAGGGTAGGCCTTGTGGCCACACACCCAATAGGTGCCATTATAGGCAATGAATGTTAGCTGTTTCTTTGTCAGCAACACTCCGGGGCCTGTCCAGGCTTTTCCATCTGTTTTATTCAGAATCCCTGTTACGTTAAAAATTCCCACATCGGCCCAGTTTGGACGGTTCCGTGGCTTGATTATATTATAATTCCGGGAGCAGTTACTATACCCCATATTTTGGCCTCCTTTGATGTTTCTGATCAGACAGACTGATTCCCCCGGTCTTCCTATTCCCGTTGTGTTAGTGATAACAAAAAATGGGGGCCGTTTGGAATTATTGTAGCACGGTTGATATCCCCCTTCAAAGGTAGTCAGATTGTAACCTGCTGACTTCCATTTACTGCCCAGTTTTCCGAATTCCTGAAACGCATTGCCTGTTTTATTTTGATTAATTATCCACTCAGCCATTTCCGAGATATTCAAGGGAACTGGCCTCAAGGGAATCCCTCCCTTTGAGTGAATAGGAATATGCGCACACACCCAACAACTAGAAATGTTACCTTGTTTGGCATAAATGTATGACATATATAAAAAGGTATTTACATGTAATTCCCTTGCTACCCTACTCTTTCCCTTTGGTGCAGAGGGTCGGCTAGTAAGAAGTAGGCCTATACCTATAATACCTACAATCAATGATACAGTAAATTTATATATTTTCACAAAAAGTAATTGTCCTTATTAGATTTCAGCTTCAGTTACGGGTGCTCGTTTAACGTGTGAAGCGTGGATCCAGGCTTTCTTTCCTTGGACTTTAACAGCTGCCTGGGTGGTCAATAACACTTGATAAGGTCCCTCCCACTTGGCACCCAAAGGTTCTTTATGCAACTTTTTCACATACACCTAGACTCCCGGGATGATGTCGTGTCCTCCTTCGGGTGGATTACCCCAAGCTGCCGATACCTGTCGGGAAACAGAACTAATAGCATTGGTTAAGTTCTGACAGTATGATAACAAAGTGTCACTCATTAAGTGAACATCAGCTTTCCGTAAATCGATAGTTCCTGGCAGCAACATGGGTCTTCCTGTTATAATTTCAAATGGGCTTAGACCTGTAGTTCTGTTCGGGGTTGCCCTAATGCTACATAGCACTATTGGTAGTGCCTGGGGCCATGGTGTTCCTTCTTGGTGATATTTGGCAAGCCGTTGTTTCAGAGTTCGATTCATTCATCCGTAACTCGGCCTGTTGTGCTGACGTTCCTGAGGGTAAACATCCTTTTACCACTACCTCATATAAGGTTGTAACTGCCCATCCTGCTTTTCTGGTACCATTGTCAACAAAGGAGGAACCATCTGTAAACAGGATGAGGTCTGGGTTGTGCAGAGGCTCCTCTGCTGCTAAGGCTGCTTCTTCTGTTTCTTTTAAAATCTCCACGCAGTCATGCTCTTCACATTCTCCCCCCTCTTGCTCCCTCGATTCTGACATCGGGAGCATAGTTGCGGGATTAACCGGGCTGGCCTGGACGATATGGTAACCGGGTCCAAGTATACTGTTGTCCTTGGACCGTGAAAGCAAACCACTGTCGAACCTCCGGTGCCAGAGGCACCGACCAAAATCCGTTGGCCATATCTATAACCGAGAAATATTTATGTTCCGGTTTGAGGGCATTAAAAATGGTGGAGGGATCTGCGACCAAAGGAGCTTTTTGATCAATACACTGGTTAGCTTTCCTATAATCGACAGTCAAACGCCAAGTCTCATTAGATTTCTGTACTGGCCACACGGGGTTATTGGAGGAGCTATGCGTTTTAATAAGCACCCCTTGTTTCTTCAATTGCTGAATAACCGGTAAGATTCCCGCGATAGCAGTTGGACTGATGGGATACTGTTTAGTGCATGGAGGCTTGGTCCCGGTAAATGACGCAGGCTCCATCTGGAGTAGGCCACAATCGTTCTTATCTTTAGCCCATATCGGGTGTTCCTTCAATTCTTCTTTCTTCAAAGTTCTAATTGACCATGTCACCCGACCATCCTCGAAATGCAACGATGAATCTATTTGGATTAGAACGTCCATTCCCAAAAGGGGTTGATCTACTGGGCCTATCCAGACCGGCGTGGTTAGTTCATGTGGACCCAGCCCTATAAGTACCGGTGTTGTCCTTTTAATTTCCATTTTATGGCCCCCAACTCCATAGGCTGTACGTGCCCTACCATCCAACGGCAAAAAGTCTCCATATTGTAGGGGTAAGCATGTTAATTCCGCCCCTGTGTCTAAAAGACAGTCCACATCCTTATCGCCCACCCTCACAGTTATATATAGCCCATCTCCCCTCTGTTGTATTAGTGCGAGGAGGGGGGCCAGGGTGGGCTCTAATCGTTTTTTGCTATCCCAAGTAACTCCTTCTGTTGTTGTATTGTCAGTCACTTAAATGCTTCTATGAGGTCGTTATCTTGTGACAAGCCTGGTTTGTTGGCTGAATTGTATCCCTGGCTGCGTCCTCTTCCCCAGCCACGACCTTGCTGTTTTGCCCTGCACGTCTTGGCCCAGTGACCTTCTTTCCCACAATAATGACATTTTCCGGGTAATTTTCCGAATGACTGTTTATCGGAATCCTGGGATTTCCATCCCATAGCCTGTACAGCTCGGACTTTAGCTCCCATATCCCGATCTAATTGGTTACATCGATCCACCAATGCTGCAAAGGTAGTTCCTCTACCTTCCCAGTCCGGTAACACTACCTTAAGCATTTTGGACAGTTCTGGCTTTAGACCTGCCACGAAAGCTGCTTTCAGGGGTCCAAACACTTGTTCATCCATTTCCTCATCCGTATTATTCATACCCAAATGTTCTAACCACATACATCTAAACCGCTCATCATACTCCAGGACCTCCTCTGTTCCTTTCTGTTGGCAGGCTGCAATTTTTCCCCAGTCTGTCTTAACTGGACTGAAGGCTTGCAGCCAGTGTTTAATCGCCTCTCATCCTGCGTCTATTTCTTGCTCATTCTGCCCCAAAGCTTCATCTACCTTGTCGTGCAATTTTCTTCCCTGTGTTTTTGACACCATTATGGTCAAAATTTGCACTCCGTCCCAGGGATGAAGTTGATATATATTTCTTAAGCGGTCCAATTGGTCCCACGTTTTTACTCCCCCTTTCTTTGGATTGGGCAATTCCTTGGACCATTTATCAATTTTCTCTGGGTCTGCCAGAGCATGAACTAAGTATTCTTTGTACACCCTTCTCTTTGTTTTTTTAGTTCCGCCCTCATCCGCAGTCTCTTCTGATTTGACTACAACTCGTCTTTTTTTAAACGGGGCAAAGCGCACCCCTAATTCTTCATCATCCTCCGACACTGTATTGTCGGAGGATTCAGAAACCGTATCTATTCCTCGGTCGTGTCTTCGGGTTTGCGCTTTTAATTTATCCAAACATGGGTACCCTGGGAATTGATCAATACATTTTCCTTTTCCTATTACTGTCTCTTGACCTAATGATTTTTTCCATTCTTTAATTTCACCTTTAAGATCTTTAACTTCCGCTTCCAGCTTTTCAAGTTCAAGCTTTTTCTGTTGCAGCTGCGCACAAACAGCTTGCAATTGATCCTTTGTACTGGTCAGTTCTCGATCATGTTGGGAACACATTATAATTTCATTCCGGTTTCGGATCTGGCCCATAACCGCTAGGGACCATCTAGTTCGCTCTTTATTTTTCATACTGGTCGTTTCTCCCCAGACCCTTTTAATCTCGTCCAAGGACCATTGCCCTTTGGAGGTTCCGTACTTTTGTTCGATCTTAATACAGGTTTTAGATAAGTTGAATTGTTGCTCTATGTATTCTTTCAACTGTTCGAGGATTTCATCGATCGAAACCTCAGGTGGTGCCTGCCCACCTTTAACAGTTGTAGGCAATTCTTTGCTCTTATCTCCTGCTGCCATAATACTGATTTCTTTACTGGGGTCTCGAGTCGTAGGCTTTTAGCCGATCAATAGGTCGGTGATTAATTAACTAACACACCGCCGAAGTTTAGACGTCTATGGGACCTCGAGCCGACTACCAACTGGAGGGTTCACAAACCGGAGGCTTTTGGAATCGCGTAGAAGGAGAGGCGAATTTAGACTTTTGACCGAGGACTTTTATAAAGAGGAGTCCTTACCTCAGTATGTAGGTCCGATGTCCAAAATTCAGTTTCTTCCCTCAGCGATCCTGTTCATGACGCCAAAATTGTTCGATCTCTTAATTCGCAATGAAATATGAACTCTGGTTGTAGTTTTAATGTAACTTTATTCTGGCAGCAGCAACAAGCTTCTGGCTTTAAGCCGGGCCTTTGTCCTTCTGAGACCACATGGCCAAAATGGCTGTACTTATACCTGGTTCACTTTACAGAAAAGAACTCGCCTTTTTTGACCTTATTGGCTCAATTGATAGTCTGTTAACCTTTAATTGGCTCGCTATCCAAGGTCCTAAAATGTCAAGTTGATTGATGACTTAATGCAATGTGGTCTGTGTTTTCTCAAAACTGCAGCCAGGCTGCAGAGCTTGAATTCTCTATCACTCAGCTATTTACAATCCATATTAATGACCTATATTAATGGCCAGCCCACACTGTGCGATATGTGTGCGAACTAGGTCCGTGCAGCAGAGCTGGTCTCCAGTCGTCTTGGTTAACCCTTGTCACTGGACCAAGACCTCGCTCTGTCAAGCCCGTGTGGTGACTGGTGTGCAACGGTCACCCCACGTTAAAAAAAATCCAGGCACAGGCATCTTCCACCCTTCAATATACTGTTTGGGATCTGGAATATTAGATCCTTCATTGAAACGCCTGTGAACTCATTGAACACATCCCTTTTTGGTGTGGAAGCAAGTCATCCTCGATTCGAGGGACCACCTAAGAAGAGAAGAAGTAATGACTTGGATGAAGGGACCGAGTGTAATGTATCCAAGTTTGCTGACGATACAAAGCTAGGTCAGACTGTAAGCTGTGAGGAGAACACAAAGTATCTGCCAAGGGATATAGATAGACTGAGTGAGTGGGCAGTGAGGTGGCAGATGGAGGATAACGTGGAGAAATGTGAGGTTAGTCACTTTGGTAGGAAGAATACAAAAACAGAATCTTTTTTCAATGGTGAGAAACTTTTAAATGTTGGTGATCAGAGGGATTTGGGTGTCCCTTGTGCAAGATACACAGAAAGCGAGTGTGCAGGTATAGGAAGCAGTAAGGGAGGCAAATGGCATGTTGGTCTTTATTGCTGGGGGTTGAGTTTAAGAGTAAGTAAGTCTTGCTCCAATTGTACAGGGCCCTGGTGAGACCACACCTGGAGTACTGTGCACAGTTTGGGTCTCCTTATCTAAGGAAGGATATACTTACCTTGGAGGCTGTACAACGGAGGTTCACTGGATTGATTCCTGGGATGAGAGGGCTGTCTTATGAGGACAGACTGAGTAGAATGGGCCGATACTCTCTGGAGTTTAGAAGAATGAGAGGTGATCTCATTGAAATGTACAAGATTCTGAAGGGGATTGACAGGGTAGATGCTGAGAGGTTGTTTCCCCCGGGCTGGAGAGTCTAGAACCAGGGGGCACAGTCTCAGGATAAGAGGTTGGCCATTTAAGACAGAGATGAGGAGGAATTTCTTCACTCAGAGGGTTGTGAATCTTTCGAATTCTCTGCCCCAGAGGGCTGAGGAGGCTGAGTCTCTGAATAAATTTAAGGCTGAGATAGATAGATTTTTGGAGTCTAGGGGAATCAAGGGATATGGGGATTGGGCGGGAAAGTGGAGTTGAGGTAGATGATCAGCCATGATCTTATTGAATGGCGGAGCAGGCTCGAGGGACCGAATGGCCGAGTCCTGCTCCTATTTCTTATATGTCCTTATGCTAACAGGTGGAGACATCGGACAATGAGATTAGAAATGATATAACTGCATTTAAAATAAAAAGAGGAGAAATATTAAATAAACTAATCAAACTCAAAGAGGATAAAACCCCTGGTCCGGACGAGTTACATCTATTCATTTTAAAAGAATCTAGGGAAGAGATAGCAGAGGCATTACTATATATATTTAATAATTTGTTAGAAAAAGGTGTAGTGCCAGAGGACGAGTAGATAGCTAACGTAATACCTATATTTAAGAAGGGGATAGAACCTGTATCAGCTTAACATTGGTAGTAGGAAATATAATGGAACCCCTATTAAAGGAGAAATTAGAAGGACATCTAGAAACTAAAAATATAATAATGAATACTCAGCATGGATTTGAAAAGGGAAAGTCTTGCTTGACCAACCTCACTGAATTTTTTGAAGTGGTAACAGAGAGAGTAGACAAGGGTAACGTAGTAGATGTAATTTATCTAGATTTTCAAAAGATCTTCGATAAGATACCACATACTAGACTAATGAACAAGGTCAGAGAATGTGGAGTCAGGGGTCAAGTAACAGAATGGATAGCTAGCTGGCTTCAAGACAGAAAGCAGACAAAGACTTGCATTTATATAGCGCCTTCACCACCACCAGATGTTTCAAAGCGCTTTACAGCCAATGAAGTACTTTTGGAGTGTAGTCACTGTTGTAATGTGGGAAACGCGGAAGCCAATCTGTGCACAGCAAGCTCCCACAAACAGCAATGTGATAATGACCAGATCATCTGTTTTAGTGATGTTGATTGAGGGATAACTGTTGGCCAGGACACCGGGGATAACTCCCCTGCACTTCTTCGAAATAGTGCCATGGGATCTTTCTCGTCCACCTGAGAGAGCAGATGGGTCCTCGGTTTAGCGTCTCATCCGAAAGACAGCACCTCCGACAGTGCAGCACTCGCTCAGCAGTGCAATGGAGTGTCAGCCTAGGTTTATGTGCTTAAATCTCTGGAGTGGGACTTGAACCCACAACCTTCAGACTCAGAAGCGAGGGTGATACCCACTGAGATACTTCCAGAATGGGCATATAACTGGCAAATAAATTTCAACACAGATAAATGTGAGGTATTAGGATTTGGTAAGAAAAATAGAGAGGTCACATAATACTTGGGAAATAAGAATCTAAATGGGGTAGAGGAATAAAGGGATCTCGGATACAAATACATAAATCACTAAAAGTTGCAACACAGGTTAACAAGGCCGTAAAAAGCAAATCAAGCACTAGGGTTTATTTCCAGAGGGGCAGAATTGAAAAGTAGGGAAGTTATGCTAAATTTATATCAATCCTTGGTTAGACCGCATTTGGAGTATTACGTACAGTTCTGGTCGCCATATTATAAAAAGGATATAGAGGCACTGGAGAGGGTGCAGAGAAGATTTGCAAGAATGATACCAGAAATGTGAGGGTATAAATATCAGGAATGGATGGACTGGCCTGGTCTTTATCTGAAGCTCTTTATCTGAATGCATGTAGCATTCGTAACAAAATAGATGAGTTGATGGCACAAATAGATACAAATGGGTATGATCTGATAGCCATTACTGAGACGTGGTTACAAGGTGACCAAGGCTGGGAACTAAATATTCAAGGATATTTGACAATTCAAAAAGACAGACAGAAAGGAAAAGGAGGTGGGGTAGCACTGTAATAAAGAATGAGATCAGTGCGTTAGTGAGAAAAGATATTGGCTCAGAAGATCAAGATATTGAATCAGTTTGGGTGGAGATAAGGAATAATAAGGGGAAAAAGTTGCTGGTGGGCGTCGTCCATAGGCCCCTAACAGTAGCTACACTGTTGGACAGAGTGTAAATCAAGAAATAATGGAGGTTTGTAAAAAAGGAACGGCAATAATCAAGGGCGAATTTAACCTTCATATTGATTGGACAAAGCAAATTGGCCAGGGTAGCCTTGAGGAAGAGTTCATAGAGTGTATCCGGGATAGTTCCCTTGAACAATACATTGTGGAACCAACCAGGGAGCAGGCTATCTTAGATCTGGTCCTGTGTAATGAGACAGGATCAATAAATGATCTCCTAGTAAAGGATCCTCTAGGAATGAGTGATCATAACATGGTTGAATTTCAAATTCAGTTGGAGGGTGAGAAAGTTGGATCTCAAACCAGTGTCGTGAGCTTAAATAAAGGAGACTACAAAGGTATGAAGGCAGAGTTGGCTAAAGTGGACTGGGAAATAGGTTAAAGTATGGGACGGGACGGTTAATGAGCAGTGGCAGACATTTAAGGAGATATTTCATAACTCGCAACAAAAATATATCCCAATGAGAAGGAAAGACTGTGAGAGAAGGGATAAGGGATGGTATCAAAGTGAAAACAAGGGCCTACAATGTGGCCAAGACTAGTGGGAGGCCAGAGGATTGGGAAACTTTTATAATCCAACAAAGAACGACTAAAAAAATAATAGAGAGGGAAAATGGATTATGAAAGCAAACTAGCACAAAATATAAAAACAAATAGTAAGAGTTTCTACAGGTACATAAAAAGGAAATGAGTGGCTAAAATAAATGTTGGTCTTTTAAACGATGAGACTGAGGAATTAATAATGGGGAACAGGGAAATGGCAGAGACTTTGAACAAATATTTTGTATCGGTCTTCATGGTAGAAGACACTAAAAACATCCCAATAATGGATAATCAAGGGGCTATAGGGAGGGAGGAACTTAATACAATCACTATCACTAGAGAAGTAATACTCGGTAAAATAATGGGACTAAAGGTGGACAAGTCCCCTGGACCTGATGGCTTGTATCCTAGGGTCTTAAAAGAAGTGGCTGCAGAGACAGTGGATGCATTGGTTGTAATCTACCAACATTCCCTGGATTCTGGCGAGGTCCCAGCGGATTGGAAAACCCCAAATGTTATGCCCCTATTTAAACAAGGAGGCAGTCAAAAAGCAGGAAACTATAGACCAGTTAGCCTAACATCTGTGGTTGGGAAAATGCTGGAGTCCATTATTAAGGAAGCAGTAGCGGAACATTTGGAAAAGCATAATTCAATCAAGCAATCAACATGGTTTTATGAAAGGGAAATCATGTTTGACAAATTTGCTGGAGTTCTTTGAGGATGTAATGAGCAGGGTGGATAAAGAAATCTGTAAAGGGACATAGACAGGCTAAGTGAGTGGGCAAAAAATTTGGCAGCTGGAATATAATGTGGGAGAATGTGAGGTTATCCACTTTGGCAGAAAAAAATAGAAAAGCAAATTATAATTTAAATGGAGAAAAATTACAAAGAGCTGCAGTACAGAGAGACCTGGGGATCCTTGTGCATGAAACACAAAAAGTGAGAATGCAGGTACAGCAAGTAATCAGGAAGGCAAATGGAATGTTGGCCTTTATTGCAAGGGGGATAGAGTATAAAAGCAGAGAAGTCCTGCTACAACTGTATTGGTGAGGCCACACCTGGAGTACTGCATGCAGTTTTGGTCTCTGTATTTAAGGAAGGATATACTTGCATTGGAGGCTGTTCAGAGAAGGTTCACTCGGTTGATTCCAGAAATGAGGGGGTTGACTGATGAAAATAGGTTAGAAACATAGAAACATAGAAATTTACAGCGCAGAAGGAGGCCATTCCGGCCCATCGTGTCCGCGCCGGCCGACAAAGAGCCACACGGCCCTCGGTCAGCAGCCCTGAAGGTTACATAGAAACCTATGAACAATGACGGAAAGGCAAAGAGCACCCAGCCCAACCAGTCCGCCTCACACACTGTGACACCCCTTATACTGAAACATTCTACACTCCACCCCAACCGGAGTCATGTGATCTCCTGGGAGAGGCAAAAACCAGATAAAAACTCAGGCCAATTTAGGGAGAAAAAATCTGGGAAAATTCCTCTCCGACCCATCCAGGCGATCGACACTAGTCCAGGAGATCCCTGGCCATATTCTATTCCCTGCAGTACTTACCATTATATCTGCACCGTCCAACAAAAGGTCATCCAGTCTAATCCCAATTACCAGCTCTAGGTCCGTAACCCTGCAGGTTACTGCACTTTAAGTGCCAATCCAACCATCTCTTAAAAGTGGTGAGGGTTTCTGCATCCACCACTCTTCCAGGCAGCGAGTTCCAGATCCCCACAACCCTCTCCGTAAAGAAACCCCCCCCCCTCAAATCTCCATTAAACCTTCCACCAACCACCTTAAAACTATGCTCCCTTGAAATAGACCCTTCCACCAATGGAAATAGACCCTTACTATCCACTATGTCCAGGCCCCTCAATATTTTGTACACCTCAATAAAGTCTCCTCTCAACCTCCTCTGTTACAATGAGAACAAACACAGCCTATCCAATCTGTCCTCGTAACTATGATTCTACACTCCAGGCAGCATCCTAGTAAATCTCCTCTGCACCCTCTCTAGTGCAATCGCGTCCTTCCTATAATATGGTGCACAGCACTGCCCTCCAATCATCAAGATCCACGGCGCGGCCCTGGACAACGTGGACCATTTCCCATATCTTGGGAGCCTCTTATCAACAAAGGCAGACATTGATGCGGAGATTCAGCATCGCCTCCAGTGCATCAGCGCAGCCCTCGGCCGTCTGAGGAAAAGAGTGTTTGAAGACCTGGCCCTCAAATCTACCACCAAACTCATGGTCTACAGGGCTGTAGTAATAACCACCCTCCTGTATGGGTCTGAGGCATGGACGATGTACAGAAGGCACCTCAAGTCGCTGGAGATATATCACCAACGATGTCTCCGCAAGATCCTGCAAATCCCCTGGGAGGACAGGCGCACCAACATCAGTGTCCTCATCCAGGCCAACATCCCCAGTATTGAAGCACTGACCACACTCGATCAGCTTCGCTGGGCAGGACACATAGTACGCATGCCAGATACGAGACTCCCTAAGCAAATGCTTTATACGAAGCTCCTTCATGGTAAATGAGCCAAAGGAGGACAGCGGAAATGTTATAATGACGCCCTCAAAGCCTCCCTGGTAAAGTGCGACATCACCACTGACACCTGGGAGACCCTGGCCGCAGACCGCCCGAGGTGGAGAAAGTCCATCCGGGAGGGTGTTGAGCTCTTCGAGTCTCAACGCAAGGAGCATGAAGAGGCCAAGCGCAGGCAGCGGAAGGAGCGCGCGTCAAACCTACCGACCCCTTCCCCTGACCAATGTCTGTCCCACCTGTAACAGGGTCTGTGGCTCTCGTATCGGACTGTTCAGCCATCAAATAACTCACTTTTGAGTGGAAGCAAATTCTCCTCGATTCCGAAGGACTGCCTGTGATGATGATGATAATAATATGGCGACCAGAACTGCACACAGTACTCCAGCTGTGGCCTAACCAAAATATTATACAATTTAAGCATAACCCCTCTGCTCTTATATTCTATGCCTCGGCCAATAAAGGCAAGCATTCCATATGCCTTCTTAACCACCTGGCCTGCTACTTTCGGGGATCTGTGGACAAGCACTCCAAGGTCCCTTTGTTCATCTACACTATTAAGTGGCCTCATTGCTAGGTTGAGTAGGTTGGGCCTATACACATTGGAGTTCAGAAGAATGAGAGGTGATCTTATCGAAACTTATTAAGATAATGAGGGGGCTCGACAAGGTGGATGCAGAGAGGATATTTCCACTCATAGGGGAAACTAAAACTAGAGGACATAGTCTCAGAATAAGGGTACTACCATTTAAAACTGAGATGAGGAGGAATTTCTTCTCTCAGAGTGTTGTAAATCTGTGGAATTCTCTGCCCCAGGGAGCTGTGGAGGCTGGGTCATTGAATATATTTAAGGTGGAGATAGACAGATGTTTGAGCGATAAGGGAGTGAAGGGTTATGGGGAGCGGGCAGGGAAGTGGAGCTGAGTCCATGATCAGATCAGCCATGATCTTATTGAATGGCGGAGCAGGCTCGAGGGGCCGAATGGCCGACTCCTGCTCCTATTATGTTGTTTTCTCTTTAAAAGAGAAGGCTGAGAGGTGTCCCAATAGAGGGCTATAAAATGATGAAAGGTTTTGATTAGTAGAGACAGAGAGAATGTTTACACTTGTGGGGAAGAGCATAACTAGAGGCCATCAATATAAGATAGTCAACATGAAATAGAAACTTCTTTACCCAGAGAGCGGTGAGAATGTGGAACTCAGTACCACAGGTAGTAGTTGAAGTGAATAGTATCGATGCATTTAAGGGGAGGCTCGATAAGCATATGAGGGAGAAGGGAATAGAGGGTTATGCTGATAGAGTTAGATGAGGAAAGACGGGAGGAGGCTCGAGTGGAAGCAGGGATTGGTTGGGCCGAATGGCCTGTTTCTGTGCCGTATATCCTGTGTAATCCGATGTAATATTTCCCTGAGCCACCATTTCATGCTGTGCCCAGGAGCCTGAGCAGGACTGACAGGCCTATCTCACACCCGCTACTCACTTGAGTCGTTGCCCGATTTCCGAGTTCTGGATCTGATCTGCACTGTCCGTGGCCTCCTTGGTCAATTGGCTGATGTCACTCCAGAAGGTGTCTGAGCCCTGACCTCCATTGCTGTCAGTCCCGAGGCCTGTAGGGAGTAGGGAGACGATAGGATCAGGGCGGGAACACAAGAACATACAATCAATCTACTGTTTATTTCACCGATGAGCGGCTTGTGATGGTTTGAGATTCTTGTTTTAGAACGGGTTCTGTTGACTTCTGCTGAGTTCCCATTGGGACTTCCCCAATGTTCAGGGTCCCAGGCAATTGCGGGCCATGGCTACTGCTAAGTCATGACTGAGGAGCAACGTGTACGCTCCCAGATGGGGGATTGGGAGGGGCAGAGTGTAACAACACTGAAGTGTAGAAATCACCTTGTGCAGTCTGTTATTGCCCATTACACCCTGCCCATTATACACCCCGCCCATTATACACCCCGCCCATTACACCCCGCCCATTATACACCCCGCCCATTACACCCTGCCCATTATACACCCCGCCCGTTATACACCCCGCCCGTTTCACACCCCGCCCATTATACACCCTGCCCATTATACACCCCGCCCATTATACACCCCGCACATTATACACCTCGCACATTATACACCCCGCACATTATACACCCCGCCCATTATACACCCTGCCCATTATACACCCCGCCCATTATACACCCCGCACATTATACACCCCGCACATTATACACCCCGCCCATTACACCCTGCCCATTATACACCCCGCCCATTATACACCCCGCCCATTATACACCCCGCCCGTTTCACACCCCGCCCATTATACACCCCGCCCATTATACACCCCGCCCATTGTACACCCCGCCCATTATACACCCCGCCCGTTTCACACCCCGCCCATTATACACCCCGCCCATTATACACCCCGCCCATTATACACCCCGCCCATTGTACACCCCGCCCATTATACACCCCGCCCATTATACACCCCGCCCATTATACACCCCGCCCATTATACACCCCGCCCGTTTCACACCCCGCACATTATACACCCCGCACATTATACACCCCGCCCATTGTACAACCTGCCCATTATACACCCCGCCCATTATACACCCCGCCCATTATACACCCCGCCCATTATACACCCTGCCCATTATACACCCCGCCCATTATACACCCCGCCCGTTTCACACCCTGCACATTATACACCCCGCCCATTATACACCCCGCCCATTATACACCCCGCACATTATACACCCCACTCGGGTGATGTTTTTGATCTGGATTCTCATGGCTCCGACACAAGGACTAAAAGTTGCCCTTAGAGCACGCATCACATTAAATAATGAGAGGAATGTGAATCACACCAACCTGGAACTGTGAGGACGATTAAAACCACAACTGTTGTCTTGAGAAGCATGGTCGATGTTTCAAGCTCCGTTCAATCTCTGGAAGAAAATGAAGAGCTGGGTTTCACTGATATTTAACTCCCAAAACTCGAATCAGTTATTATTCTGTCTGTTTAGAGGAATGTTACTGATTCACTTCTTTATGTTTTTGACCCTGTTAATGAGAAGTTTTTGATCTTTTAATGTTATTCAATCATCATTTAAACTAAAGAATGTGTCAGTAATACAATCACAGGAGTACATAAGATAAACAACACAGAAACAGGCCATTCGGCCCAACCAATCCATGCCTCCACTCGAGCCTCCTCCCGTTTTTCCTCATCTAACTCTATCAGCATAACCCTCTATTCCCTTCTCCCTCATATTCTTGTCCAGCCTCCCCTTAAATGCATCGATACTATTCACTTCAACCCCTCCCTGAGCCAGCGAGTTCCACGTTCTCACCACTCTCTGGGTAAAGAAGTTTCTCCTGAATTCCCCATTGGATTTCTGGGTGACGATCTTATATTGATGGCCTCTAGTTATGCTCTTCCCCACAAGTGGAAACACTCTCTCTGTATCCACTTGATCAAAACCTTTCATCATTTTAAAGACCTCTTTTTGTTCAACCCTCAGCCTTCTGTTTTCAAGAGAAAAGAGACCCAGCCTGTTCATCCTTTCCTGATAGTATACCCTCGCATTTCTGGTATTATCCTTGTAAATCTTCTCTGCACCCACTCCAGTGCCTCTATATCCTTTTTATAATCTGGCGATTAGAACTGTACGCAGTACTTCAAGTGTGGTCTAACCAATGTTCGATACAGGTTTAGCATAACTTCCCTACTTTTCAATTCTATCCCTCTCGAAATAAACCCTAGTGCTTGGTTTGCTTTTTATGGCCTTGCTAACCTGTGTCACAACGTTTAGTGATTTATGTATTTGTATCCGAGATTCCTTTGCTCCTCTAATTGCATTTGCCAATTATATGTCCATTCCGCAAGTTTATTAATGTCTTCTTGTAATTTGTTGCAGTCCTCCTCAGTATTGCCCCTCCCCACCCAGGGAAACAGTTAATCGAGTTGGAGTTCTCCAACCTGTGTAGAGGCCACACTGGTTCTATAAATTCCTGATCCACACTGCACCCCAATGGACCAAACCCCTTCCCATTCACTCCCATTGTACACAATCCCAATGTACCTAACCCTTCCCATTCACTCCCATTGTACACAATCCCAATGTACCTAACCCTTCCCATTCACTCCCATTGTACACAATCCCAATGTACCTAACCCTTCCCATTCACGCCCATTGTACACAATCCCAATGTACCTAACCCTTCCCATTCACTCCCATTGTACACAATCCCAATGGACCTAGCCCCTTCTCGTTCACTCCCATTGTACACAATCCCAATGGACCTAGCCCCTTCCCATTCACTCCCATTGTACACAATCCCAATGGACCTAGCCCCTTCTCGTTCACTCCCATTGTACACAATCCCAATGGACCTAGCCCCTTCCCATTCACTCCCATTGTACACAATCCCAATGGACCTAGCCCCTTCTCGTTCACTCCCATTGTACACAATCCCAATGGACCTAGCCCCTTCTCGTTCACTCCCATTGTACACAATCCCAATGGACCTAGCCCCTTCCCATTCACTCCCATTGTACACAATCCCAATGGACCTAGCCCCTTCTCGTTCACTCCCATTGTACACAATCCCAATGGACCTAGCCCCTTCCCATTCACTCCCATTGTACACAATCCCAATGTACCTAGCCCCTTCTCGTTCACTCCCATTGTACACAATCCCAATGTACCTAACCCTTCCCATTCACTCCCATTGTACACAATCCCAATGGACCTAGCC
This sequence comes from Pristiophorus japonicus, assembly GCF_044704955.1. Lineage (NCBI taxonomy): Eukaryota > Metazoa > Chordata > Chondrichthyes > Pristiophoridae > Pristiophorus > Pristiophorus japonicus. The sequence goes on along the minus strand of NC_091987.1, from coordinate 219,599,394 downwards.
CCTTCTCATTCACACCCACTGTACAGTATCCCAATGGTCCAAATCCCTTTATAGAATCATAGAAATTTATAGCATGGAAGGAGGCCATTTTGGCCCATCGTGTCCGTGCCGGCTGACAAAGAGCTATCCAGCCTAATCCCACTTTCCAGCTATAGGTCTGTAGTCCTGTAGATTACAGCACTTCAAGTGCACATCCAAGTACTTTTAAAAATATGGTGAGGGTTTCTGCCTCGACCACCCTTACAGGCAGTGAGTTCCAGACCCCCACCACACTCTGGGTGAAAAGATTTCCCCTCAAATCCCGTCTAAACCTTCGACCAATTACTTTAAATCTATGTCCCCTAGTTGTTGACCCCTCAGCTAATGGAAATAGGTCCTTCCTATCCACTCTATCTAGGCCCCTCATAATTTTATACACCTTAATAAACCTCCTCTGTTCCAAAGAAAACAAACCCAGCCTATCCAATCTTTCCTCATAGCTAAAATTCTCCATCCAGGCAACATCCTCGTAAATCCCCTCTGTACCCTCTCCAGTCCAATCACATCTTTCCTGTAATGTGGTGACCACAGTACTCGAGCTGTGGCCTAACTAGTGTTCTATACAGTTCAAGCATAACCTCCCTGCTCTTGTATTCCATGCCTCAGGTAATAAAGGCAATTATTCCGTATGCCTTCTTAACCACCTTATCCACCTGGTCTGCTACCTTCAGGGATCTGTGGACTTCTCTGTGTCCTACCATTTAATGTGTATTCCCTTTCCTTTTTTACCCTCCTCAAATGCATTACCTCACACTTCTCCGGATTGAATTCCATTTGCCACTGTTCTGCCCACCTGACCAGTTGATTGATATAGAAACATAGACATAGAAAATAGGTGCAGGAGTAGGCTATTCGGCCCTTCTAGCCTGCACCGCCATTCAATGAGTTCATGGCTGAACATTCAACTTCAGTACCCCATTCCTGCTTTCTCGCCATACCTCTTGATCCCCCTAGTAGTAAGGACCTCATCTAACTCCTTTTTGAATATATTTAGTGAATTGGCCTCAACAACTTTCTGTGGTAGAGAATTCCACAGGTTCACCACTCTCTGGGTGAAGAAGTTCCTCCGCATCTCGGTCCTAAATGGCTTACCCCTTATCCTTAGACTGTGACCTCTGGTTCTGGACTTCCCCAACATTGGGAACATTCTTCCTGCATCTAACCTGTCTAACCCCGTCAGAATTTTAAATGTTGTTATGAGGTCCCCTCTCATTCTTCTGAACTCCAGTGAATACAAGCCCAGTTGATCCAGTCTTTCTTGATAGGTCAGTCCCGCCATCCCGGGAATCAGTCTGGTGAACCTTCGCTGCACTCCCTCAATAGCAAGAATGTCCTTCCTCAGGTTAGGAGACCAAAACTGTACACAATACTCCAGGTGTGGCCTCACCAATGCCCTGTACAACTGTAGCAACACCTCCCTGCCCTTGTACTCAAATCCCCTTGCTATGAAGGCCAACATGCCATTTGCTTTCTTAACCGCCTGCTGCACCTGCATGCCAACCTTCAATGACTGATGTACCACGACACCCAGGTCTCTTTGCACCTCCCCTTTTCCTAATCTGTCACCATTCAGATAATAGTCTGTCTCTCTGTTTTTACCACCAAAGTGGATAACCTCACATTTATCCACATTATACTTCATCTTCCTGCAGTCGACAGCTTTCTTCTTCATTATCAACCACACAGCCAACTTTTGTATCATCTGCAAACGTCTTTATCATATCCCCTACATTCAAATCTAAATCATTGATATATACCACAAAAAGCAAGGGACCCTGTACTGAGCCCTGCGGAACCCCACTGGAAACATCCTTCCAGTCACAAAAACACCCATCGACCATTACCCTTCGCTTCCTGCCTCTGAATCAATTTTGGATTCAACGCCACTTTGTCTTGGATCCCATGGGCTTTTACTTTTGTGACCAATCTGCCATGTGGGACCTTATCAAAAACCTTGCTACAATCCATATACACTACATCAAACATACTACCCTCATCGGCTCTCCTAGTTACCTCCTCAAAAAAGTAATAAAGTTAGTCAGACACGATCTTTCCTTAACAACTGCTGACTGTCCTTGATTAATCCATGTCTTTCTAAATGAAGATTTATCCAGTCCCTCAGAATTGCCTCCAATAATTTTCCCACCACCGAGGTTAGGCTGACTGGCCTGTAATTACTCGGTCTATCCCTTTCTCCCTTTTTAAACAAAGGTACAACATTAGCAGTCCTCCAGTCCCCTGGCAATGCACCTGTAGCCAGCGAGGATTGGAAAATGATGGTCAGAGCCTCTGCTATTTCATCTTTTGCTTCTCTTAACAGCCTGGGATACATCTCATCCGGGGCAGGGGATTTATCCACTTTCAAAGCTGCTAAACCCCTTAATATTTCCTCTTTCATTTGTTTATTTCAATTAATATTTCACACTCTTCCTCTCTGATTGCAATGTCTGCATCACCCCACTCTTTTGTGAAAACAGACACAAAGTATTCAAGAACCATACATCTTCCTTCCGGAGCTAAAAGCGGTCGGAGGGTCTAGTAAGGAGGAAGAACTGAGGGAAATCCTTATTAGTCGGGAAATTGTGTTGGGGAAATTGATGGGATTGAAGGCCGATAAATCCCCAGGGCCTGATGGACTGCATCCCAGAGTACTTAAGGAGGTGGCCTTGGAAATAGTGGATGCATTGACAGTCATTTTCCAACATTCCATTGACTCTGGATCAGTTCCTATGGAGTGGAGGGTAGCCAATGTAACCCCACTTTTTAAAAAAGGAGGGAGAGAGATAACATGGAATTATAGACCGGTCAGCCTGACATCGGTAGTGGGTAAAATGATGGAATCAATTATTAAGGATGTCATAGCAGTGCATTTGGAAAGAGGTGATATGATAGGTCCAAGTCAGCATGGATTTGTGAAAGGGAAATCATGCTTGACAAATCTTCTGGAATTTTTTGAGGATGTTTCCAGTAGAGTGGACAAGGGAGAACCAGTTGATGTGGTATATTTGGACTTTCAGAAGGCTTTCGACAAGGTCCCACACAAGAGATTAATGTGCAAAGTTAAAGCACATGGGATTGGGGGTAGTGTGCTGACATGGATTGAGAACTGGTTGTCAGACAGGAAGCAAAGAGTAGGAGTAAATGGGTACTTTTCAGAATGGCAGGCAGTGACTAGTGGGGTACCGCAAGGTTCTGTGCTGGGGCCCCAGCTGTTTACACTGTACATTAATGATTTAGACGAGGGGATTAAATGTAGTATCTCCAAATTTGCGATGAACACTAAGTTGGGTGGCAGTGTGAGCTGCGAGGAGGATGGCTATGAGGCTGCAGAGCGACTTGGATAGGTTAGGTGAGTGGGCAAATGCATGGCAGATGAAGTATAATGTGGATAAATGTGAGGTTATCCACTTTGGTGGTAAAAACAGAGAAACAGACTATTATCTGAATGGTGACAGATTAGGAAAAGGGGAGGTGCAACGAGACCTGGGTGTCATGGTACATCAGTCATTGAAGGTTGGCATGCAGGTACAGCAGGCGGTTAAGAAAGCAAATGGCATGTTGGCCTTCATAGCGAGGGGATTTGAGTACAGGGGCAGGGAGGTGTTGCTACAGTTGTACAGGGCATTGGTGAGGCCACACCTGGAGTATTGTGCACAGTTTTGGTCTCCTAACCTGAGGAAGGACATTCTTGCTATTGAGGGAGTGCAGCGAAGGTTCACCAGACTGATTCCCGGGATGGCGGGACTGACCTATCAAGAAAGACTGGATCAACTGGGCTTGTATTCACTGGAGTTCAGAAGAATGAGAGGGGACCTCATAGAAACGTTTAAAATTCTGACGGGGTTAGACAGGTTAGATGCAGGAAGAATGTTCCCAATGTTGGGGAAGTCCAGAACCAGGGGACACAGTCTAAGGATAAGGGGTAAGCCATTTAGGACCGAGATGAGGAGAAACTTCTTCACCCAGAGAGTGGTGAACCTGTGGAATTCTCTACCACAGAAAGTTGTTGAGGCCAATTCACTAAATATATTCAAAAAGGAGTTAGATGGAGTCCTTACTACTCGGGGGATCAAGGGGTATAGCGAGAAAGCAGGAATGGGGTACTGAAGTTGCATGTTCAGCCATGAACTCATTGAATGGCGGTGCAGGCTAGAAGGGCCGAATGGCCTACTCCTGCACCTATTTTCTATGTTTCTATGTTTCACACAGATTTCCACCTCCAAACAGATTTCCTTTATGGTCTCTAATAAGCCCTACCCTTTCTTTAGTATCTCTTATTCTTAATCTATGCATAAAACATCTTTGGGTTTTTCCTGATTTTACTTGCTAACATTCTTTCATGCCCTCTCTTTGCTTTTCATTTTCCTTTTTAATTTCAACCCAGCACTGTCTATAGTCCTCGAGGGTTTCTGCAGTATTTAGCCCTCGGTATCTGTCATAAGCCTCCCTTTTTTTCTTTATCCTACCCTGAATGTCCCTCGACATCCAGGGGGCTCTAGATTTGTTAGTCTCACCCTTTTTCTTTAAGGGAACATACTTGCTCTGAACCCTCAGGATCTCCTCCTTGAATGCCTCCCACTGATCTGACACAGCTGTTTCCAGTCCACTTTGGCCAAATCACATCTCAGCTTGATAAAATTGGCTTTCCCCCAATTTAGAACTTTTATTCCTGGTCTATCTTTGTCTTTTTCCATAACTACGCTAAATCAGCTGAATTATGATCACTAGCACCAAAATGCTCTCCCACTGACACTCCTTGCACCTCCAGTCCCTAAAACTATTCCCATTCACTCCCATTGTACAGAATCCCAATAGAGCACGCTCCTTCCCATTCGCTCCTATTGTACCAACATATTTTGAAAGGTTCTCCAAAGCCCCACAATTCTAAGTTGTTATTTTCAACCCGCACAAACAAGGCGAAGTTCCTTTAAAGGGAAACTCCTGCATCTTCCTCTTCCATCCCCATCGATATATTGAAGGGGCCACGTTCTTCAAACACAACCTTTGCCCCTCAGTCTGGGCACCGAATCATGCTGAGACATGTAATTGGACGATGTGACAAGGAGCTCCCCCTTTCTGTCCCAACAAATTAAAACCCGACAAACTTTTTCATCAATCCAGAGCCCCTTTCATTATTCATTTGTCGACTAAACTTCAGATGGAGTAATTGCACACTCCTGCCCTTCACTGTAAGTATCCCTGTTGAACCTGTGCCCGGGTCGGTGTGTAAACCCCGGGTCGGTGTGTAAACCCCGGGTGAGTGTGTAAACCCCGGGTGAGTGTGTAAACTCCGGGTGAGTGTGTAAACTCCGGGTGAGTGTGTAAACTCCGTGTGAGTATGTAAACCCCGGGTCGGTGTGTAAACCCCGGGTCGGTGTGTAAACCCCGGGTCGGTGTGTAAACTCCGGGTGAGTGTGTAAACCCCGGTCGGTGTGTAAACTCCGGGTGAGTGTGTAAACCCCGGGTCGGTGTGTGAACCTTGGGTGTGTGTGTAAACCCCGGGTCGGTGTGTAAACCCCGGGTGAGTGTGTAAACCCCGGGTCGGTGTGTAAACCCCGGGTGAGTGTGTAAACCCCGGGTGAGTGTGTAAACTCCGGGTGAGTGTGTAAACTCCGGGTGAGTGTGTAAACTCCGTGTGAGTATGTAAACCCCGGGTCGGTGTGTAAACCCCGGGTCGGTGTGTAAACCCCGGGTCGGTGTGTAAACTCCGGGTGAGTGTGTAAACCCCGGTCGGTGTGTAAACTCCGGGTGAGTGTGTAAACCCCGGGTCGGTGTGTAAACTCCGGGTGAGTGTGTAAACCCCGGGTCGGTGTGTAAACCCCGGGTGAGTGTGTAAACCCCGGGCCCGGGTGAGCAGCTGTCACACTCCGTGTTCCTCTCACCTGCCTCCTGAAGCTCGGTGTCCCAGCCCCACAGGCTGGGCTCTATATGAGGGCATCTTATCAGCAGCTGGCGAGGGACAAACTCCAGCTGTACTCACCCCACTCCACTCCTCATCTAAACACCTTCACCAACACCTTGCCTCCTCCATTATAAATACAGAGCTCTCAGTTTCAGCCAATCACGCCGCGATGATTGTGATCAAAGAATCATTTCAAGCAGAGCTCCTTGATTTCACTGTGATGCTGTGTGAATGAATATTCCCAGGCAGGTGGATTCCAAAGGGACGGGACTGCCATATCTGGGAATGTTAGGATCGCCATATCGCACTCTGACCCTTTCTGCACCACCAGATTCTTTTGGTCTTGGTCAACAGATCCTTAAAAAAAAATCTCTTTCCTCAAACTGTGAGTCTTAAAGGGTAGCACAAGGAAAGACGATCAGCGTCTTTCACCAGCTCAGGAAGTCCCAAAGCGGTTCACAGCCAATTAACTACTTTTGAAGTGTAGTTGCTGTTGTAATGTAGGAAACGCGGCAGCCAATTTGCGCACAGCAAGCTCCCACAAACAGCAATGTGATGATGACCGGATCACTGTTTTAGTGATGATGTTTGAGGGATAAATATCGGCCCCAGGATACCAGGGATAAATCCCACACTCTGCATAGAAATATGTCCATGGGATCTTTTAGGTCCACATAAGAGGGCAGATGGGGCCTCAGTTTAACATTTCATCCGAAAGGCAGCAACTCTGACAGTGCAGTGCTCCCTCAGTACTGCCCCTCCGACAGTGTGGTACTCCATCAGTACTGCCCCTCCGACAGTGCGGCGCTCACTCAGTACTGCCCCTCCGACAGTGCGGCGCTCCCTCAGTACCGCCCCTCCGACAGTGTGGTGCTCCCTCAGTACTGCCCCTCCGACAGTGCGGCGCTCCCTCAGTACCGCCCCTCCGACAGTGCGGCGCTCCCTCAGTACTGCCCCTCCGACAGTGCGGCGCTCCCTCAGTACCGCCCCTCCGACAGTGTGGTACTCCATCAGTACTGCCCCTCCGACAGTGCGACACTCCCTCAGTACTGCCCCTCCGACATTGCGCTACTCCGACACTCCCTCAGTACTGCCCCTCCAACAGTGTGGCGCTCCCTCAGTACTGCCCCTCCGACAGTGCGGCACTCCCTCAGTACTGCCCCTCCCACAGTGCAGCACCCCCTCAGTACTGCCCCTCCCACAGTGCAGCCCCTCCAACAGTGCAGCACTCCCTCAGTACTGCCCCTCCCACAGTGCAGCACTCCCTCAGTACTGCCCCTCCCACAGTGCAGCCCCTCCCTCAGTACTGCCCCTCCAACAGTGCAGCACTCCCTCAGTACTGCCCCTCCCACAGTGCAGCACTCCCTCAGTACTGCCCCTCCCACAGTGCAGCCCCTCCCTCAGTACTGCCCCTCCCACAGTGCAGCACTCCCTCAGTACTGCCCCTCCGACAGTGCAGCACTCCCTCAGTACTGCCCCTCCAACAGTGCGGCACTCCCTCAGTACTGCCCCTCCGACAGTGCGGCGCTCCCTCAGTACCGCCCCTCCGACAGTGTGGTACTCCCTCAGTACTGCCCCTCCGACAGTGCGGCGCTCCCTCAGTACCGCCCCTCCGACAGTGTGGTGCTCCCTCAGTACTGCCCCTCCGACAGTGCGGCGCTCCCTCAGTACCGCCCCTCCGACAGTGTGGTACTCCATCAGTACTGCCCCTCCGACAGTGCGACACTCCCTCAGTACTGCCCCTCCGACATTGCGCTACTCCGACACTCCCTCAGTACTGCCCCTCCGACAGTGCGGCGCTCCCTCAGTACTGCCCCTCCGACAGAACGGCGCTCCCTAAGTACTGCCCCTCCGACAGTGCGGCACTCCCTCAGTACTGCCCCTCCCACAGTGCAGCACCCCCTCAGTACTGCCCCTCCCACAGTGCAGCCCCTCCAACAGTGCAGCACTCCCTCAGTACTGCCCCTCCCACAGTGCAGCACTCCCTCAGTACTGCCCCTCCCACAGTGCAGCCCCTCCCTCAGTACTGCCCCTCCAACAGTGCAGCACTCCCTCAGTACTGCCCCTCCCACAGTGCAGCACTCCCTCAGTACTGCCCCTCCCACAGTGCAGCCCCTCCCTCAGTACTGCCCCTCCCACAGTGCAGCACTCCCTCAGTACTGCCCCTCCAACAGTGCGGCACTCCCTCAGTACCGCCCCTCCGACAGTGTGGTACTCCCTCAGTACTGCCCCTCCGACAGTGCGGCGCTGCCTCAGTACCGCCCCTCCGACAGTGTGGTACTCCCTCAGTACTGCCCCTCCGACAGTGCGGCGCTCCCTCAGTACAGCCCCTCCGACAGTGCGACACTCCCTCAGTACTGCCCCTCCGACATTGCGCCACTCCGACACTCCCTCAGTACTGCCCCTCCAACAGGGTGGTGCTCCCTCAGTACTGCCCCTCCGACAGTGCGGCGCTCCCTCAGTACTGCCCCTCCGACAGTGCGGCACTCCCTCAGTACTGCCCCTCCCACAGTGCAGCACTCCCTCAGTACTGCCCCTCCCACAGTGCAGCCCCTCCCTCAGTACTGCCCCTCCAACAGTGCAGCACTCCCTCAGTACTGCCCCTCCCACAGTGCAGCACTCCCTCAGTACTGCCCCTCCCACAGTGCAGCCCCTCCCTCAGTACTGCCCCTCCCACAGTGCAGCACTCCCTCAGTACTGCCCCTCCAACAGTGCGGCACTCCCTCAGTACTGCCCCTCTAACAGTGCGGCGCTCCCTCAGTACTGCCCCTCCGACAGTGCGGCACTCCCTCAGTACTGCCCCTCTGACAGTGCGGCACTCCCTCAGTACTGCCCCTCTGACAGTGCGGCGCTCCCTCAGTACTGCCCCTCCGACAGTGCGGCACTCCCTCAGTACTGCCCCTCCGACAGTGAGGCGCTCCCTCAGTACTGCCCCTCCGACAGTGCGGCACTCCCTCAGTACTGCCCCTCCGACAGTGAGGCGCTCCCTCAGTACTGCCCCTCCGACAGTGCGGCACTCCCTCAGTACTGCCCCTCCGACAGTGCGGCACTCCCTCAGTACTGCCCTTCCGACAGTGCGGCACTCCCTCAGTACTGCCCCTCCGACAGTGCGGCGCTCCCTCAGTACTGCCCCTCCGACAGTGCGGCACTCCCTCAGTACAGTACCAGTGTGTCAGGCTGGATTCCCCCGGTTTCCTGACCAACATTCTTTTCTGAAACAACAGATTATCCGGTCACTATTACATTGCTGTTTGTGGGATCTTAATGTGCACAAATTGGTGCTACGTTTCGCACATTATAATAGTGACCGCACTCCAACAATGAATCATTGACTGTGATGAGCTAGGGTCTGGAAGATATTATAAGGTGCGATGTAACACTTGCTCTCACTAGTTGTTGTTTTGGGTTTAACTTTGTGGGCCTGCTGGTTTGGAAAGTTTCAGATATATGTAAATTAATTTCTTGCTAACAGTCATTTAATCTTTATATAAATTGTCTGTGAGGCATTGAGAGCCGGTCGGTCAAAGTGACCTCAGCAACAAAAGCGTTGAACCCTGCATGGAGTGTGGTCATTAATTAACAACACAACACACTCTGTCACTGGAGCAGGGAAACGTGGCAAAATCAAAGTCCGCATCCTGAAACACAACGATACAATTCTCCAGTCACAGGATCAATGACCTACAGCAAAGCAGCGCTGTTGAGAGAGGATGCAGCCATTAATTAGAACATTTTGAAAGAATCAGTGTGGATTTTAGTAAAGTTTATGAATCGAGATATCACGGTGACGTTTACTGAATATTGGGGTTGAGGGGATACAAAATGTTCGACAGGAGGATTTTCCCCTCTTTCTCTCGTGTGAGTGAGAACTTATTCTGGGGTGAGAGTTCCATGGCCATTCTTCCAGCGTGTGACACTAGCCAATGGGGGCCCTCAATCACGACTGCTCCTGTCCTCACAAGACAAGCATCCTATCCAACAGGGTCACTGGGATATGAGCAGGAACCCGGGCTGACCCTAACCCAACAGTACCCTCACTACCGCTGCCCCGACTCAGCAATCACTCACCACTTCCTGTTCTGGGTGACCAATTCTACAGAACCACATGAGATGGAACAGGCTCAATGTTGTTTGAATTTCTTAACTCATTCATCGTTCCATCGCTCATGGTATCAATCATTGTCTCCTTCCTGCACTGGGTCAGAGTGCCACCGACAGCAGGGCGAGTGTGACAGGGGCACACACAGCAGGGCGAGTGTGAGAGGGCACACACAGCAGGGCGAGTGTGACAGGGGCACACACAGCAGGGCAAGTGTGAGAGGGGCACACAGCAGGGCAAGTGTGAGAGGGGCACACACAGCAGGGTGAGTGTGTCGGAGGAGCACACACAGCAGGGCGAGTGTGAGAGGGCACACACAGCAGGGTGAGTGTGAGAGGGCACACACAGCAGGGTGAGTGTGAGAGGGCACACACAGCAGGGCGAGTGTGAGAGGGCACACACAGCAGGGCGAGTGTGAGAGGGGCACACACAGCAGGGCGAGTGTGAGAGGGCACACACAGCAGGGTGAGTGTGTCGGAGGAGCACACACAGCAGGGCGAGTGTGAGAGGGGCACACACAGCAGGGCGAGTGTGAGAGGGGCACACAGCAGGGCAAGTGTGACAGGGGCACACAGCAGGGTGAGTGTGAGAGGGCACACAGCAGGGCGAGTGCGAAAGAGGCACACACAGCAGGGTGAGTGTGTCGGAGGAGCACACACAGCAGGGTGAGTGTGAGAGGGCACACACAGCAGGGTGAGTGTGTCAGAGGAGCACACACAGCAGGGTGAGTGTGAGAGGGGCACACAGCAGGGTGAGTGTGAGAGGGCACATACAGCAGGGCGAGTGTGAGGGGGCACACACAGCAGGGTGAGTGTGAGAGGGCACACACAGCAGGGTGAGTGTGTCGGAGGAGCACACACAGCAGGGCGAGTGTGAGAGGGGCACACAGCAGGGCGAGTGTGAGAGGGGCACACACAGCAGGGTGAGTGTGAGAGGGCACACACAACAGGGCGAGTGTGAGAAGGCACACACAGCAGGGTGAGTGTGAGAGGGCACACACAGCAGGGCGAGTGTGAGAGGGCACACACAAAAGGGCGAGTGTGAGAGGGCACACACAGCAGGGCGAGTGTGAGAAGGCACACACAGCAGGGTGAGTGTGAGAGGGCACACAGCAGGGCGAGTGTGACAGGGGCACACACAGCAGGGTGAGTGTGACAGGGGCACACACAGCAGGGTGAGTGTGTCAGAGGAGCACACACAGCAGGGTGAGTGTGAGAGGGGCACACAGCAGGGTGAGTGTGAGAGGGCACACACAGCAGGGCGAGTGTGAGAGGGCACTCAGCAGGGCGAGTGTGACAGGGGCACACACAGAAGGGCGAGTGTGAGAGGGCACACACAGCAGGGCGAGTGTGAGAAGGCACACACAGCAGGGTGAGTGTGAGAGGGCACACAGCAGGGCGAGTGTGACAGGGGCACACACAGCAGGGTGAGTGTGACAGGGGCACACACAGCAGGGTGAGTGTGTCAGAGGAGCACACACAGCAGGGTGAGTGTGAGAGGGGCACACAGCAGGGTGAGTGTGAGAGGGCACACACAGCAGGGCGAGTGTGAGAGGGCACACACAGCAGGGCGAGTGTGTCGGAGGAGCACACACAGCAGGGTGAGTGTGAGAGGGGCACACAGCAGGGTGAGTGTGTCGGAGGAGCACACACAACAGGGCGAGTGTGAGAGGGCACACACAGCAGGGTGAGTGTGAGAGGGCACACACAGCAGGGTGAGTGTGAGAGGGGCACACACAGCAGGGTGAGTGTGTCAGAGGAGCACACACAGCAGGGCGAGTGTGAGAGGGCACACAAAGCAGGGTGCGTGTGAGAGGGCACACACAGCAGGGTGAGTGTGAGAGGGCACACACAGCAGGGTGAGTGTGAGAGGGCACACAGCAGGCTGAGTGTGACAGGGGCACACACAGCAGGGTGAGTGTGTCAGAGGAGCACACACAGCAGGGTGAGTGTGAGAGGGGCACACAGCAGGGTGAGTGTGAGAGGGCACACACAGCAAGGTGAGTGTGAGAGGGCACACACAGCAGGGTGAGTGTGAGAGGGGCACACACAGCAGGGTGAGTGTGAGAGGGGCACACAGCAGGGTGAGTGTGAGAGGGGCACACAGCAGTGTGAGTGTGAGAGGGCACACACAGCAGGGTGAGTGTGAGAGGGGCACACAGCAGGGTGAGTGTGAGAGGGGCACACAGCAGGGTGAGTGTGAGAGGGCACACACAGCAGGGCGAGTGTGAGAGGGGCACACACAGCAGGGTGAGTGTGAGAGGGGCACACCAGGGTGAGTGTGAGAGGGCACACACAGCAGGGTGAGTATGAGAGGGCACACACAGCAGGGTGAGTGTGAGAGGGGCACACACAGCAGGGCGAGTGTGAGAGGGCACACACAGCAGGGCGAGTGTGAGAGGGGCACACAGCAGGGCGAGTGTGAGAGGGCACACACAGCAGGGTGAGTGTGAGAGGGCACACACAGCAGGGTGAGTGTGAGAGGGGCACACACAGCAGGGTGAGTGTGAGAGGGCACACACAGCAGGGTGAGTGTCAGAGGGGCACACACAACAGGGCGAGTGTGAGAGGGCACACACAGCAGGGTGAGTGTGAGAGGGCACACGCAGCAGGGTGAGTGTGAGAGGGGCACACAGCAGGGTGAGTGTGACAGGGGCACACACAGCAGGGTGAGTGTGAGAGGGCACACACAGCAGGGTGAGTGTGAGAGGGGCACACAGCAGGGTGAGTGTGAGAGGGGCACACAGCAGGGTGAGTGTGAGAGGGCACACACAGCAGGGTGTGTGTGAGAGCGCACACACAGCAGGGTGAGTGTGAGAGGGGCACACACAGCAGGGTGAGTGTGAGAGGGCACACACAGCAGGGTGAGTGTCAGAGGGGCACACACAACAGGGCGAGTGTGAGAGGGCACACACAGCAGGGTGAGTGTGAGAGGGCACACGCAGCAGGGTGAGTGTGAGAGGGGCACACAGCAGGGTGAGTGTGACAGGGGCACACACAGCAGGGTGAGTGTGAGAGGGCACCCACAGCAGGGTGAGTATGAGAGGGGCACACAGCAGGGTGAGTGTGAGAGGGGCACACAGCAGGGTGAGTCTGTCGGAGGAGCACACACAACAGGGCGAGTGTGAGAGGGCACATACAGCAGGGTGAGTGTGAGAGGGGCACACACAGCAGGGTGAGTGTGTCGGAGGAGCACACACAACAGGGCGAGTGTGAGAGGGCACACACAGCAGGGTGAGTGTGAGAGGGCACACACAGCAGGGTGAGTGTGAGAGGGGCACACACAGCAGGGTGAGTGTGACAGGGGCACACAGCAGGGCGAGTGTGGGAGGGCACACACAGCAGGGTGAGTGTGAGAGGGGCACACACAGCAGGGTGAGTGTGACAGGGGCACACACAGCAAGGTGAGTGTGACAGGGGCACACAGCAGGGCGAGTGTGGGAGGGCACACACAGCAGGGTGAGTGTGAGAGGGGCACACACAGCAGGGTGAGTGTGACAGGGGCACACACAGCAGGGTGAGTGTGACAGGGGCACACACAGCAAGGTGAGTGTGACAGGGGCACACACAGCTATAGGGTAAAGGTGGTAGGGTTTGGTGAAGGTTTGAGATCTGTGCCAGCCATGTCCATGCTCTCAGTGAAGGATAAGCAGAGCAAGATGAATGAGTTGCAATGTATAAGCCAAGGGGTAGGTGTGACACAGCGCAGCCAGCACACGAAAGAAAGGATTTGAGCCTTACATGGAGTAGGTGTAGGCCGCAGGAACTCCTCGTGGCTCAGGTTGCTCCTCCAGTTGACGGTGATGTAGCTGCAGACCCAGCAGTTCAAGGGTCGCCGGGAGGGGCTGGGGAAGTCAGGCAATATAATTTTAAAATATCTATTATTAATCTACATCTTTGACTTTTAACAACTTTTAGAAACTTTTTAAATTGGGGAAACTTTTATAATCTATTATTGATTTACATCTTAGACTTTTAACAACTCTAAGAAACTTTTCAAAACTTTTTAATAACCTTTAGAAACACCTGAAATAAATTGGGAACCTTTATCAACTTTTAACTTTTAAAATACTTTTGGAAGCTACATTCCTAATGCCAGCCCCCAACCATCTACCATCAATGACACTACCCGGCGCCGTAGACAATGAGGTTTATCGAGCTGTGCCTGGTCTCCAGTTGTCTTGGACCCCCTTGCCACTGGACCAAGACCTTGTCCAGCTAAGCCCGTGTGGTTGCCGGTGTGCAGTGGCCACCCCACATTAAAAGAACTCACACACAGGCACCTTCCACTCCGTCAGTATGAAGTTCGGGACCTGGAACATCAGGACCCTCGTGGACAATCCCAACAGCAACAGGCCGGATCTCCGCACCGCCATAGTTGCCCGGGAACTCAGACGTTTTGACATTGACATTCTTGCCCGAAGCGAGACCCGGCGGGCAGGGGAAGGCCAGCTGAAGGTATAAGCCAAGAAGTAATTGTGAGCCTGTATATAACCTTAACAAAGGACAGGGTGCAGCATTGGGATGAAATAAAGCGAGGACTGTGTCTCGGTTAGAAAGTGTTAGCTCCACCAATGCAACAAGACCTGTATTCCCTTGAGTTTAGAAGATTGAGAGGTGATCTGATTGAGGTGTTTACAATGTTAAACGGATTCGATAGGTAGATAGAAAGAAGCTAGTTCCTGTGGTATTGGAGTCCAGAACAAGTCTATGGGATCCGAGGCTTTATTAATAGAGGCAGAGGGTACAAAAGCAAGCAGGTTATGCTAAACCTTCATGTCATGGATGTACTTTTGGGATTACTAGCCACTAGATGGCGTCACTGTTGGAGGCCATTGGGCTGCACGCACGTGTGTGCAGCCCAAGTATAAAAGGCCAGCCATTTTGTATATTAGCCACTTTGGGCCTTAATAAAGCAGAGCCAAGGTTATACCTCTTGGAGTTAAACAGTACTCAGTCTAACAGTTATTGTACACAACATTTGTCGA
The DNA here is from genome assembly GCF_044704955.1 of Pristiophorus japonicus. Taxonomy (NCBI): domain Eukaryota; kingdom Metazoa; phylum Chordata; class Chondrichthyes; family Pristiophoridae; genus Pristiophorus; species Pristiophorus japonicus. Next base: position 219,584,367 of record NC_091987.1, on the reverse strand, counting down.
CGAGGCAACAAGAACCTTTGCATGCAAAAATGAGCATAATTGGATTGTTGGAGCGATTTGCGGAAGGAGAAGATTGGGCAGACTTTGTGAGCCATTTGAGCCAGTTCTTCGTGGCCAACAAAATGGAGGAAGTTGGCGACGCAGATCAGCGCTGGGCGCTGTTCCTCACGGTTTGCGGTCTAAACATTTCTGGTCTGATAAAGAATCTACTCCTGGCTGTGAATCCAACAGAGAAGACGTATGAAGAACTGTGTACACTGGTACAGGACCACCTTAAGCCAGATGAAGGATCATCATCCCGAGATGCAAATTTTCTACACACGTTCGCTCAGAGGACCAGAATGCGGCGGAATTCGTTGCCGACCTGAGGCGTCTAGTGGGACCGTGTAAGTGTTGGCAGACATGCTGTGGGACTTCTTTGTAATTGACATCAACCATGAGGTGATCCTGCGTAAACTACTGGTGAGACGTTGGACTTGAACAGGGCCATCACCATCGTTCAGTTATTGATGACGACTGCTAGAAGCAGATATCAGTGAAAAATCGAAACTCGGCAAGTACTGTAAATATGATTGATTTGGCGTTCGGCAGAGCAGCACATAGCAGGGCCTACCCGACTGCATACGCGAAACCTGTGGCTGCCCAAAGTCCGCCAGTGGGAATGCATCCGATTTCTCCGTGTTGGCGTTGTGGTGGAAATCACCGGCACCAGCAATGCCGATTTAAGCAATATAGTTGCAAACGCTGTCTGAGAGTGGGGCATCTCCAGCACAAGTGTCCGCAGATGAACAAGCGAGCTGTGACACACCATGTGGAAGATGATGGTCAGACTCGCGTGGATCCGTATACGCAACCAAGATACTAGAGGAGGAAGTGTACGGACTGTACCCATTCCTAACTAAGAGCAAACCGATAATGATCAATGTGAAATTTAATGGGGTGCTGGTATCGATGGAACTGGACATGGGGGCAAGTCGATAATGAGCCAGAGGGCATTCGACAAGCTGTGGGATGCTAAGGTTGTGAGGCCCAGGCTGAGTCCAGTCAATGCCAAGTTGCGCACGTACACCAAAGAACTCATAACAGTGATTGGCAGTGCCACAATTAAAGTGTCGTATGACGGTGCGGTCCATGAGTTACCGCTATGGATTGTCCCAGGCAATGGCCCGATGCTGTGTGGCAGGAACTGGCTTGAAAAAAACAGATGTGACCAGAACGACATGAAGGCGTTGCAGTCGGAGGAAGATACATGTGCCCAAGTATTGACCAAGTTCCCCTCGCTGTTCGAACCGGGTATCGGCAACTTCACAGGAGCCAAGGTGCAGATCCACGTGGTCTCAGATGCAAGACCTGTCCATCATAAAGCTCGGGCAGTGCAGTATATGATGAGAGAGAAGGTCGAAATCGAACTGGACAGACTCCAGCGTGAAGGGATCATATCACTGGTTGAATTTAATGAATGGGCCAGCCCCATTGTTCCTGTGCTGAAAAGTGATGGCACAGTCAGAATCTGTGGAGACTACAAGGCTACGATCAACAGGGTTTTGAAACAAGATCAGTACCCGTTACCGAAGGCTGATGACTTGTTTTCAACATTAGCCGGAGGGAAGTCGTTCACAAAACTGGACTTGACGTCGGCCTACGTGACACAGGAGCTGGTCGAGACGTTGAAGAGACTGATGTGTATTAACACGCATAAAGGACTGTTTATTTATCACAGGTGCCCTTTTGGAATTCACTCGGCTGCAGCAATATTTCAGAGGAACATGGAGAGTCTACTGAAGTCCTTTTCCAGAACCGTCGTGTTCCAAGATGACATCCTGATCACTGGTCGTGACGCCGAGGAACATCTGAACAACCTGGAAGAGGTTCTACATCGTCTGAACAAAATGGGACTCAGACTGAAACTTTCGAAGTGCGTCTTCATGGCACCAGAGGTCGAATTCCTGGGGAGGAAAATTGCTGCTGACGGCATCAGGCCCACGGACACGAAAACCAAGGCCATCAAGAATGCACCCAATCCGCAGAATGTGACGGAGCTGCGTTCGTTCCTGGGTCTACTCAGCTACTTCGGTAACTTCCTACCTAGACTGAGCACTTTATTAGAACCACTGCACATGGTGCTAAGAAAAGGCGACAACTGGGTGTGGGGTGTGTCTCAAGATAGAGCTTTTGAGAAATCTGCTTTGCTCTAACAAGTTGCTGGTACATTATGACCCATGTAAACGTTTAGTATTGGCCTGTGATGCTTCGTCATATGGAATTGGTTGCGTACTCCAACAAGTTAATGAGTCGGGTAAACTTCAACCAGTCACGTATGCTTCAAAAAGTTTGTCTAAAGCGGAAAGAGCCTACAGCATGGTAGATAAAGAAGCAGTAGCCTGTGTGTATGGGGTTAAAAAGATGTATCACCTGTTTGGTCTTCGATTTGAACTGGAGACAGATCATAAGCTGCTCATTTCACTATTATCTGAAAACAAAGGTATCAATACCAGTGCTTCATCCAGAGGTGGGCGCTGACATTATCCACTTATGATTATGTCATTCGCCATAGACCTGGCACCGAGAATTGTGCCGATGCTTTGAGCCGTCTGCCATTGCCCACACCGGAGGTGGAAACGCCACAACTGGCGGACCTATTGTTAGTTATGGATGCTTTTGTGAGTGAAGGAACCCCTGTCACGGCTCAACAAGTTAAGACCTGGACCAGCCAGTACCCGATTTTATTGGTGGTGAAGAGTTTCATCCTCAAAGGTGATTAGTCTGCCGTACTCAAGCAAATGTGTGAGGAGACGAAACCTTACATTCGTCGCAAAGACGAACTGTCTATTTAGTCGGATTGTATACTGTGGGGCAATCGTGTTGTTATGCCCAAGAAAGGGAGAGAGAAATTTGTACGTGAGCTACATAGCAAACATCCCGGCATTGTAATGATGAAAGCCATCGTCAGGTCTCATGTATGGTGGCCGGGAATTGATTCTGATCTGGAATCATGTGTGCATCAGTGCAACACTTGCATGCAGCTCAGCAAAGCACCAGCGGAATCGCCGCTGAGTCTGTGGTTGTGGCCATCTAAAGCACAGTTCAGGATCCACATCGACTTTGCAGATCCCTTCCTGGGAAAGATGTTTTTAGTTGTGGTGGATGCATATTCGAAGTGAATAGAGTGTATAATCATGTCATCCAGTACATCCACAGCTACCATTGAGAATCTCAGTGTCATGTTCGCGACACATGGTCTGCCTGACATCGTTGTTAGCGACAATGGATCGTGCTTCACCAGTCAGGAGTTTTAGGAGTATCAAAATGTAAGCTCAGCCCTATTCAAACCTGCATTCAATGGACAAGCAGAACATGGTGTCCAAATCATAAAGCAGAGTATAAAGCGAGTAACCCAAGGCTCACTGCAGACCCGCCTGTTATGCATACTGCTCAGTTACAGGACAAGAGCACACACGCTTACCGGGGTCTCGCCTGCTGAACTAATGATGAAGAGAGGTCTTAAGACCAAGCTATGTCTTGTACACCCTGACTTGAATAATCATGTTGAATATAGAAGACAAAGTCAGCAAGGGTATCACGATCGCGCAGCTGAGTCACGCGATATTTCTGTAAATGATCCTGTATATGTTCTGAATTATGGTCAGGGTCCTAAGTGGATCATTGGTACTGTCATGGTCAAGGAGGGCAACAGAGTATTTATTGTCAAGCTCAAAAATGTGCAAACCTGCAGGAAACATATGGATCAGACAAAGCTGTGGCACACAGATGAACCGGAACAGTCGGAGGAAGAGACAATCGACGACCGACCAACCTACCTCCAGTCATCAGAGGACTCAGTGGTCATCAGTGAATCGGGACTTTCAATCCCTGACATGTTCAATGAAAATGGACTTTCAATCCCTGACATGGCCATTGCCACTCCCACCAGGTCACCACCCAGCCACCAGTCACAACACACTCTGAACACTCACCCAAGGCTGGAGTTGAACTGAGACGGTCAACTCGGGAGTGTAAAACACCGGACCGTCTCAATTTGTAAAAGACTGTGTTAATATCTCAGATTGTACTTTAGCGATCACTAGCCACTAGATGGCGTCACTGTTGGAGGCCATTGGGCTGCACGCACGTATGTGCAGCCCAAGTATAAAAGGCCAGCCATTTTGTATATTAGTCACTTTGGGCCTTAATAAAGCAGAGCCAAGGTCCTCTTGGAGTTAAACAGTACTCAGTCTAACAGTTATTGCATGCACAACATTTTATAACTCACTGGTTCGGCCTCAGCTGGAGTAGTGGGTCCAGTTCTCGGCACCACATTTTATGAAGGATGTCCAGGCCTTGGAGAGGGTACAGAGAAGATTTACTGCAATAATTTACTGGGGTTGAGGGACTTTAGTTATGTGGAGAGACTGGAGAATCTGGGATTGTTCTTCTTCAAGCAGAGAAGGTTAAGAGGAGATTTGATAGAGGTGTTCAAAAGCATAAATGGCTTTGATAGAGTCAGTGAGGAGACACTGTTTCCAATGGCAAGAGGGTCGGTAACCAGAGGACACAGATTTAAAATGATAGACAAAAGAACCAGAGGCAACATGAGGAAACAATTTTTTCCACAGCAAGTTGTTGTGATCGGGAATGCACGGCCTGAAAGGGCGGTGGGAGCACATTCAACAGTAACTTTCAAACCGGGGAATTGGATACTTGAAGGGGAAAAACTGCAGGGCTGTGAGGAAAGAGCAGGGGAGGGGGACTAATTGGATCACTCCACCAAAGAGCCGGCACAGGCACGATGGGCCGAATGGTCTTCTGTGCTGTATCGTTCGATGATTCAAAGGGTCCACCATCTTTCATTCGTCATTCGGGAGGGAAATCGGGAAACACTTCGTCGCGCAAAGGGCTGTGGACACTGGGGGTCAGTGGGAGCTTTCCAGACTGAGAGGGACAGATTTTTGTTGGGTAAGAGTATCGAGGGATGTGGAGCCAGGACGGGAAAATGGATTGAGTACAGATCGGCCAGAAGCTCATTGAATGACGGAACAGGCTAGAGAGGATGTATAGTCGCCTCCTGTTCCTTTATTCCTTCAAGCAGAAGCATCTACAAAGATGAGAATTTAAAATGATTGGGGCAGAGATTTAAAAGCTAGAACCATCGACCTTTCTCTAAGTCTGTATTCTCCAGCAGTGAGTGACTAACCACGATGGAGCCAGTCCCAGAAACACTCTGCTGCCCCCCAACGGTTCAGCGGCAGCATTACACCTCCACTTTCACTCTTTCTCTCACCTGATTTTCACTCACATTACTTGCATCTTTTGTTAATTAAAACCTCCTCATTCCCTACTCCCACCTCTGTCCCTGCTCCCAGTCTCCCAGCTCATTCCCATTCTATTCCCAGTCTCCCAGCTCCCTCACACTTCCAAACAATGTCCCGGCTGTGCGGCACCCAACATTATCAATGACTCGCATTGGACGTTGGACAGCCTATCACGTTGATCCCTTTGGAAACAACATAAATTGCCCAAAAAACATCCGCCGCGATTTGTTTGCTGCCGTTTGATTGGCTGCCTGGCCCCTGAAGCCGATTCTGATGCAAGTTGTTGCCAATGTTTTGTAGGTCTGTCTTTTTGTGGTTCTTTACATTTCTTCCTCGGTGGCCCTGCCACCCGTACCCACTGCATAGTGTGCCAAGACCCTCTCCCCCCCCCATCCCCCTCCCAGTAACCCCCCCCTCACCCTCCCGGTCACCCCCCCCCTCACCCTCCCGGTCACCCCCCCCCTCACCCTCCCGGTAACCCCCCCCTCATCCTCCCGGTAACCCCCCCCCTCACCCTCCCGGTAACCCCCCCCTCACCCTCCCGGTCACCCCCCCCTCACCCTCCCGGTAACCCCCCCCTCACCCTCCCGGTCACCCCCCCCTCACCCTCCCGGTAACCCCCCCCTCACCCTCCCGGTCACCCCCCCCCTCACCCTCCCGGTAACCCCCCCCTCACCCTCCCGGTCACCCCCCCCCTCACCCTCCCGGTAACCCCCCCCTCACCCTCCCGGTCACCCCCCCCTCACCCTCCCGGTAACCCCCCCCCCTCACCCTCCCGGTAACCCCCCCCTCACCCTCCCGGTAACCCCCCCCTCACCCTCCCAGTAACCCCCCCCCCTCAACCTCCCGATAACCCCCCCCCCTCACCCTCCCGGTCACCCCCCCATCCCCCTCCCGGTAACCCCCCTCCCCCTCACCCTCCCAGTAACCCCCCCCCTCACCCTCCCGGTCACCCCCCCCCCCTCACCCTCCCGGTAACCACCCCCACCCCCCTCACCCTCCCGGTCACCCCCCCCTCACCCTCCCGGTCACCCCCCCCTCACCCTCCCGGTCACCCCCCCATCCCCCTCCCGGTAACCCCCCCCCTCACCCTCCCGGTCACCCCCCATCCCCCTCCCGGTAATTCCCCCCCTCACCCTCCCGGTAACCCCCCCCCCCCCTCACCCTCCTGGTAACCACCCCCCCCACCCTCACCCTCCCGGTCACCCCCCCCTCACCCTCCCGGTCACCCCCCCCCCTCACCCTCCCGGTCACCCCCCCATCCCCCTCCCGGTAACCCCCCCTCATCCTCCCGGTCACCCCCTCCCTCACCCTCCCGGTAACCCCCCCCCACCCTCATCCTCCCGGTCACCCCCCCCCCTCACCCTCCCGGTCACCCACCCCCCCATCCCCCTCCCGGTAACCCCCCCTCACCCTCACGGTCACCCCCCCCCCCTCACCCTCCCGGTACCCCCCCCCCCCCCCCGGTCACACACCACCACTCATCCTCTCCCTCACCGCACCTTACCCCCCCCACAACTTCACAACCAGCGTTAATCAGGGGTGTTAGCCGGTGGGGAGGGGCTGTTAATCTTGAGGGTGTTATTCAGGGGCGGGGGAGTTGTTAATTGGGCGGGTGTTGGGGTGCGGGGGGCGGGTGCTAATCGGGCAGGCGTTAATCGGGGGACCTTAATCAGGGGGGCGCTAGTCGGGAAGCGTTAATTGGGTGGCCGTTAATTGGGGGGTGCTAATCGGTGGGGGGGGGGGAGGGCGTTAATTGGTGGGGGGGGCGTTAATCGGTGGGGGGGGCGTTAATCGGTGGGGGGGGGGGCGTTAATCGGTGGGGGGGAGGGCGTTAATCGGTGGGGGGGGGGCGTTAATCGTGGGGGGGGGGAGGGCGTTAATCGGTGGGGGGGGGAGGGCGTTAATCGGTGGGGGGGGGCGTTAATCGGTGGGGGGGAGGGCGTTAATCGGTGGGGGGGGGCGTTAATCGGTGGGGGGGGGCGTTAATCGTGGGGGGGGCGTTAATCGGTGGGGGGGGCGTTAATCGGTGGGGGGGGCGTTAATCGTGGGGGGGGGGGCGTTAATCGGTGGGGGGGGCGTTAATCGGTGGGGGGGGGGGCGTTAATCGGTGGGGGGGGTGCGTTAATCGGTGGGGGGGGGAGGGCGTTAACCGGTGGGGGGGGGCGTTAATCGGTGGGGGGGGGGGGCGTTAATCGGTGGGGGGGGGAGGGCGTTAATCGGTGGGGGGGGGGCGTTAATCGGTGGGGGGGGGAGGGCGTTAATCGGTGGGGGGGGGGAGGGCGTTAATCGGTGGGGGGGGGCATTAATCGGTGGGGGGGGGCGTTAATCGGTGGGGGGGGGGCGTTAATCGGTGGGGGGCGTTAATCGGTGGGGGGGGGCGTTAATTGGTGGGGGGGGAGGGCGTTAATCGGTGGGGGAGGGCGTTAATCGGTGGGGGGGGGGGCGTTAATTGGTGGGGGGGGAGGGCGTTAATCGGTGGGGGGGGCGTTAATCGGTGGAGGGGGCGTTAATCGGTGGGGGGGGGAGGGCGTTAATCGGTGGGGGGGGCGTTAATCGGTGGGGGGGGGCGTTAATCGGTGGGGGGGGCGTTAATCGGTGGGGGGGGGGGGCGTTAATCGGTGGGGGGGGGCGTTAATCGGTGGGGGGGGTGTTAATCCGTGGGGGGGGGGGGCGTTAATCGGTGGGGGGGGGCGTTAATCGGTGGGGGGGGGGCGATAATCGGTGGGGGGGGGGCGATAATCGGTGGGGGGGGGGGCGTTAATCGGTGGGGGGGGGGCGTTAATCCGTGGGGGGGGGGGGGCGTTAATCGGTGGGGGGGGGGCGATAATCGGTGGGGGGGGGGCGTTAATCGGTGGGGGGGGGCGTTAATCGGTGGAGGGGGCGTTAATCGGTGGGGGGGGGCGATAATCGGTGGGGGGGGGGGCGATAATCGGTGGGGGGGGGGCGTTAATCGGTGGGGGGGGGGCGTTAATCGGTGGGGGGGGGCAATAATCGGTGGGGGGGGGGTTAATCGGTGGGGGGGGGCGTTAATCGGTGGGGGGGGGGGTTAATCGGTGGGGGGGGTTAATCGGTGGGGGGGAGGGCGTTAATCGGTGGGGGGGGGGGCGTTAATCGGTGGGGGGGGGGCGATAATCGGTGGGGGGGGGGGGATAATCGGTGGGGGGGGGGGATAATCGGTGGGGGGGGGCGTTAATCGGTGGGGGGGCGATAATCGGTGGGGGGAGGGGGGGGGAGGGCGTTAATCGGTGGGGGGGGGGTTAATCGGTGGGGGGGGGGGCGATAATCGGTGGGGGGGGGGGGAGGGCGTTAATCGGTGGGGGGGGGGTTAATCGGTGGGGGGGGGGGCGATAATCGGTGGGGGGGGGGAGGGCATTAATCGGTGGGACGAGGGGGGGCGATAATCGGGCTGCTTAGCCAATCCCCTCAGTTTGCCGCCATTGAGTTAGGTTAACTTGACCCGCTCTGTTTCCAGCAGATAGACGTGGTGCTGGGATGGGGAGGTGATGATTCACCAGGCTCCCACACAAGGCCACTCTGTGAACATGCTCGCATTATTTGGACCATCAATGTTAAATTCACCTTCCATTTCTCTGGCCAACTGCAGAACTAAAAATGACCAAGAACAAGCTCTCAAAATCAAAGCAATAATTCGCCATTTGAAGTAGTTTTGATCATGCAACGAGGTTGATAGGTCCTTACTACACAGTATAACTGCACACGAGGCCCATGCTTGAGAGAAGGTCAGTCTGTGACCTGTCCTTTATTCCTTAGCACTCCAGTGATGAAGGTGGGTGGAGCTTCCCCTTTTATACCTGAAGGTCCAGGTTAGGAGTGTCTCCCACCTAGTGCTCAGTGTTCTCACGGTGTACAACTTAGGTCAGTTTATACATGGGTTACAATGCTGGTTGACTATATGACATCACCTCCCCCCCCAAAGTCTTATTGGGATCACAGGTTAAGTCTCTCTGGTGGTTTACGCTCCCTTGTAGAGCGCCTGAGTTGGGGCTCCGGTTGTTGGGCGCTGGCCTGAGTGTCTGCTGTTTGCGGTGCCTCAGGCCTGTCCGGACTGCCCAGTGACTGGGCTCTCCTCGCTTTGGTTCCGGTGTTCGGTCACCTGTGGTGGAGTGAACTCGACGTCGTGTTCTTCCTCTGCTTCTTCTATGGGGTTGCTGAACCTCCTTTTTGTTTGATCCACATGTTTGCGGTAGATTTGTCCATTGGTAAGTTTAACTACCAGAATCCTATTTCCCTCTTTGGCAACCACAGTGCCTGCGAGCCAATTGGGCCCTGCAGCGTAGTTGAGGACAAAAACAGGGTCATTTACATCAATACATCGCGCCCTCGCATTCCTGTCATGGTAGTGATATTGTGACTGGCGCCTGCTCTCGACAATTTCTTTCATGGTGGGGTGTATAAGGGATAACCTGGTTTTGAGCGTCCTTTTCATTAGTAGCTCTGCGGGTGGAACCCCTGTGAGCGAGTGTGGTCGGGATCTATTGGCCAACAGGAGGCGGGATAAGCGGCTTTGTAGGGAACCCCCTTGGATTCTGAGCATCCCCTGTTTGATTATCTGCACTGCTCGTTCCGCCTGGCCGTTTGAGGCCTGCTTGAACGGTGCCGTTCTGACATGGTTAATTCCATTGCCTGCCATGAAGTCCTGGAATTCAGTGCTTGTGAAGCACGGGCCATTGTCGCTGACCATGACGTCCGGTAGACCATGGGCCGCGAACATTGCCCGTAGACTTTCTACCGTGGCAGAGGATGTGCTTGAATTTAAAATGTCACACTCGATCCATTTGGAGTAGGCGTCTACTACAACCAAAAACCTTTTTCCCATGAAAGGACCTGCGTAGTCCACATGGATGTGTGACCAAGGCTTGGCGGGCCATGGCCAGGGGCTAAGGGGGGCTTCCCTGGGCGTATTGCCCAGCTGGGCACACGTGTTGCACCTGCGAACACAAAGTTCCAGGTCTGCATCTATCCCTGGCCACCAAACGTGTGACCTGGCAATTGCCTTCATCATGACAATGCCCGGGTGCTCATTGTGGAGTTCTCTGATGAACACCTCTCTGCCCATCTGGGGCATGACTACGCAGTTTCCCCACAGTAGGCGATCGGCCTGAATCGAGAGTTCATCCCTGCGCCTGTGAAATGGTTTAAATTCCTCAGGGCATGCCCTGTACGTGGCTGCCCAGTCCCCATTCAGGACACATTTCTTGACTAGAGACAATAGCGGGTCTCTATTTGTCCAGACTTTAATCTGATGGGCTGTCACGGGTGAGCCTTCGCTTCCGAAAGCTTCAACAGCCATGACCATCTCAGCAGCATGCTCGGTAGCCCCCTCAGTGGTGGCTAGTGGGAGCCTGCTGAGTGCATCGGCGCAGTTTTTGGTGCCCGGTCTATGCCGAATTGTGTAGTCATAGGCGGCTAATGTGAGTGCCCACCTCTGTATGCGGGCCGATGCATTCGCATTTATCGCCTTGTTGTCAGCCAAAAGGGACGTTAGGGGTTTGTGATCTGTCTCCAGCTCAAATTTCCTGCCAAACAGGTACTGGTGCATTTTCTTTACTGCATATACACATGCGAGCGCCTCCTTTTCTACCATCCCGTAACCCCTTTCTGCCTGGGACAGACTTCTGGAGGCATAAGCTACCGGCTGTAATTGACCCTTGACATTCACATGCTGCAACACACACCCGACACCAGAGGATGACGCATCGCACGTTAACACAAGTTTCTTACATGGGTTGTATAGTGTTAACAGATTGTTGGAACATAACAAATTGCGTGCTCTATTAAAAGCTCTTTCCTGGCTGTTACCCCAGACCCATTCGCGACCTTTGCGTAGGAGCACGTGTAGCGGCTCTAGCAGCGTGCTCAATTTGGGAAGAGAGTTACCAAAATAGTTCAGGAGCTCCAGGAACGAACGCAGCTCCATCTATGGGGTCTGGGTGCTCTCTGGATCGCTTCCGTCTTGGACGCAGTAGGGCTGATCCCGTCTGCTGCCACCCTCATCCCCAGGAATTCTACCTCTGGAGCTAGGAAGACGCACTTCGCCTTTTTCAGTCGCAGCCCTACCCAGTCCAGTCTGCGTAGCACCTCCTCCAGGTTGTGGAGGTGTTCTTCAGTATCGTAACCCGTAATGAGGATGTCATCCTGAAAAACCACTGTCCCTGGAATCGACTTGGAGGCTTTCCATATTTCGTTGGAAGATCGCGGCGGCCGAGCGAATGCTGAACGGACATCTGTTGTACTCAAACAACCCCTTGTGTGTCGTGATGGTGGTCAGCTTCTTCGACTCACTCGCCAGCTCCTGGGTCATGTAAGCTGAGGTCAAAAAGTCTGCCACCGGATAGCGTCGCAAAGAGGTCCTCCACTCTCGGTAGCGGGTACTGGTCTTGGAGTGACACCCGATTGATGGTGGCCTTGTAATCACCACATATCCTGACCGACCCATCCGCCTTGAGCACCGGCACAATCGGGCTCGCCCAGTCACTGAATTCGACTGGCGAGATGATGCCTTCCCTCAGCAGGCAGTCCAATTCGCCTTCTATCTTTTCCCGCATCATGTACGGCACCGCTCTGGCCTTGTGGTGTACTGGTCTGGCATCCGGGTTTATGTGAATCACTACCTTGGCCCCCATGAAAGTGCCGATGCCAGGTTGAAATAATTAGTCAAATTTGTCCAGGACCTGTGAGCATGATACTCGCTCCACAGAGGAAATTGCATTGACATCGCCCCATTTCCAGTTCATGACAGCAAGCCAACTCCTCCCCAGTAGTGCGGGACCGTCCCCTGGGACAGTCCAGAGTGGCAACCTGTTCTCCGAATCTTTGTGGGTCACGACTACTGTGGCGCTGCCTAGCACCGGAATGATCTGCTTTGTGTATGTCCGTAGCTGTGCGTCAATCGGCGATAATTTTGGCCTCCTGGCCTTGCATGCCGACAACTTTTCGAACTGTTTGATACCCATCAGGGACTGGCTGGCCCCCGTGTCTAGCTCCATTGATACTGGGATGCCATTGAGGAGCACTTTCATCATTATCGGTGGCATCCTGGTGTATGAACTTCAGCTTTCAGTGATTTCCCCCAGTGTTCATTTCTACAATTTCTGCAGGTATTTTGCTCATCTCTGCAAACTCCGGCTGAGTGTGTGCTTCCACGCCTCCAGCATGAGCTGTTGTTGGAAACAAAAGGTCCCTTGCCAGTCGATCGTCCCTGACTGCCCTTGTTATTGTCCTTGAGTGCGCCATTGACAGGTGTTGATGGCCCCATTACTGGCCGCATTGTCCCTTGCAATGGCGTGAATCGCTGTTCAGCTTGCCATTGTCTCTGTCGAACTCCCCCTCTGGGTTCGACTACATGTTGGGGCATGCCCGACTGTCCTTGTCTGCCTGGAGAACAGTGTGCTGCTTTAACAATGTTGAATCTCTGTCCTAACCATTCCTTAACACAATACCTCTCGTCTGTTCTGCTAGTGGCCATGCTCACGTGGTTTAAATCCCAGTTTCTCGTCGCCATTGATACGTCCTTACTACACAGTATAGATGCACACGAGGCCCATGCTTGAGAGAAGGTCAGTCTGTGACCTATCCTTTATTCCTCAGCACTCAAGTGATGAAGGTGGGTGGAGCTTCCCCTTTTGTACCTGAAGGTCCAGGTTAGGAGTGTCTCCCACCTAGTGGTCAGTGTTCTCACAGTGTACAACTTAGATCAGATTATACATGGGTTACATTGCTGGTTGAATACATGACAGAGGTAACTATTATCTGCAAGTGTTCCTTATATTCTTAAATGCTCTAAGCCAGCAGATTTCTGCGGACACTGCCATCGCCCAATCATTACCACCCGACCCGCTCTCTCCACAAATCGCCTTGCCCTGGCTGGCCAAGAACTCACCTGGTTTTAATTCTGGATCTTCCTCGGCTCAGGACAGAAGGGAACTAGACCTTAAAAAACAAACTGACCCATCCCTGAACCCTCAGCTTATCTAACAGGGATATGTCAGAGGTCAGTAAAACTGTAACCAAGGGTAAATATTGTTCTGTGCAGTGCAAACCTCTGTGAACCCTGAAGAGAACATTTACCCGAGAACTGATGATTCTGTACTGATTTATCATCTGTATAAAGTCCAAGGATAAGTTCAGATAATGCTTCAAGCAAAGACGTTAAGAGACAAAGTTCATCAGCGATGCGGTGCCAGCTGATCAGGCTGAGTCAGCGATGCACTGACCTCCATCCAGGATTTATCCTGAGTCTCCTCTCCTCTCATCTCCCGTCTCCCAAAGGTGCTGTCTCTTCCTGGAGTCAGGTTCCAAGAGGCCATTCTTAATCTGTGAGCCTCGGTGGATATTTGACCAGGGAGGGTTGCACAGCGGAACCTGCTCCCACCCTGACTCGTTGTCCCAGACACACACCCTTCCCAGCAGGGGCAGCGGGTAGGGGCGGGGGACTGGAATCTTGCTGGCTTTGTTATCCTCCCTGACCCAAGGATGCTGAGGCCAGGCCGTGCTCTCCAATCTGAGATCCGTTTGAAACATACAAAATTCTTACAGCGCTGGACAGGGTAGATGCAGGGAGGATGTTTCCCCCTGGCCGAGGAGTCTAGAACCAGGGGTCATAGTCTCACGACTGAGATGAGGAGGAACTTCTTCACTCAGAGGGTGGTGAATCTCTGGAATTCTCTGCCCCAGAGGGCTGTGGAGGCTCAGTCTTTGAGAATATTCAAGACAGAGATCAATAGATTTTTGAATATTAAGGGAATCGAGGGATATGGGGATCGGACAGGAAAGTGGTGTTGAGGTAGAAGATCAACCGTGATCTTATTGAATGGCGGAGCAGGCTCAATGGGCCGAATGGCCTACTCCTGCTCCTAATTTTTATGTAGTTCACTCAGCACTGACCCGGGGATCCAACGTTGGACTGTGTGACTCAGTCCCACGCTGGCCGCTGAATCCAGTCACAGCTGATGTGGTTTATTTTCTCCATGGCCCTGCAAGTATTTATCCAATTCCCTTTCGAAAGCCACTATTGAATCTGTTCCCACCGCCCTTTCAGGCCGCGCGTTCCCGATCACAACAACTCACTGTGTTAAAACATTCTCACCTCCCCTCTGTTTCTTTTGCTAATTAACTTAAATCTGTGTCCTCTGGTTACCGACTCTTCTGCCACTGGAAAGTGTCTCCCTATCTACTCTATCAAAACCCCTCATGATTTGAACACCGCTATCAAATCTCCCCTTAATCTTGTCTGCTCTAAGGAGAACCCCAGCTTCTCTTAAGGAAAACAAGGGAGATGGGGACTGGTACACTCATAATAAAGGATGAAGCTGAGTACTGTGTACAATGAGCAAGTGTGACCTTAGTTCCTTTAATAAGACTCCAGAGTGCAGGTACCTCGTGGGTGGCCTGTTTATATACCGTGCTCCCAAAGGATGCTGGGATCCCTTGGGACTCCACCAGGTAGGCCCTCTGGTGGTAGTGTAATACAGGTTACACAGGGTTAAATACATAACATCACTCCCCCGTAAAGTCAATAGTACACTTATTTACAAGGTGAGATGGTCTGGGGCTTTTCGCTCCCTTGTCGATCGTCTCAGTATCAATGTGGGTGTGGGTGAGTTGGTTAGTTTTTCACTGGGTTGCTGGGCAGCTGGCCTTGCCGGGTTGCTGGGGATGGTGAGTTCAGCTTCGTGGTCAACCATGATGTCAGTTGCCACTTGTGTGTGTGTTGGAGGGTCAAAGTTGGTGGTGTACTCTTCGGGTTGTTCGTAGCTGTTGGTGAACCGCAATTTGATTTGGTCCAAATGTTTTCTGTGTTTGTCCATTGGCCAATTTGACCTGAAAGGAATGGAAAAGCTACTCCCCTCTTTGGCTGTGACCGTGCCAGCGAGCCATTTGGGGCCATGTCCATAATTGAGTACAAACACAGGATCATTGATCTCAATATCGCGTGACAAATTTGCGTGATCATGGTACACACTTTGTTGATGGAGATCAGGGTGGACAAGAGAGAGCCTTGTTTTAAACACCCCGTTCATGAGCAGCTCGGCTGGGGAAACCCCGGTGAATGAGTGGGGTCTGGTGCTTGATATTCTGAACTGCCCTTCTGCCTGGCCATTGAATTCAGCACTGGTGAAGCATGGCCCATTGTCGCTGACCAGGACATCAGGCAGGCCGTGCATGGTAAACATGGCTCGTAGGCTTTCAAAGTGGCCGTGGACGTGCTTACAGACATTATTGCACATTCAATCCATTTTAAGCGTCCATGACAACCAAAAACATTTTGCCTAGAAATGGGCCCACATAGTCTACGTGGATCCTCGTCCACGGTTTGGAGGGCCACGACCACAAACTCAGTGGTGCCTCTCTGGGTGCATTGCACAGTTGAGAGCAAGTGTCGCACGGGCCCATTTCTAGGCAAAATGTTTTTGGTTTTTGTGGATGCTTACTCAAAATGGCTTGAATGTGCAATAATGTCTCTAAATCGGAGTCGATGCCAGGCCACCACACATGGGATCTGGCTATGGCTTTCATCATTACAATGTCTGGGTGGGAACTGTGTAGTTCACATGTGAATGTATCTCTGCCTTTCTTGGGCAAGATTACATGATTGCCTCACAATAGACAGTCCGCCTGCAGGGACAACTCATCTTTGCGTCTGTGGAACGGCTTAATCGCCTCCTGCATCTCCGCTGGGACACTGGACCAGCTCCCATGGAGGACACCGTTTTTTTACCAGGGACAGTAAAGGATCCTGGCTGGTCCAGGTTCTGATCTGGCGGGCCGTAACGGGGGACTTCTCATTCTCGAATGCCTCCATGACCATGAGCAAGTCCGTAGGTTGTGCCATTTCTACCCTGGTGGTGGGCAATGGCAGCCGACTGAGAGCATCTGCGCAGTTCTCTGTACCCGGTCTGTGGTGGATTACATAGTTGTATGCCGACAATGTGAGCGCCCATCTTTGGATGCGGGCAGAGGCATTGGTATTAATCCCTTTGCTCTCAGAGAACAGTGATATTAGCGGCTTGCGGTCAGTTTCAAGCTCAAACTGGAGGCCAAATAAGTACTGGTGCATTTTTTTCACCCCGTAGACGCACGCCAGAGCCTCCTTTTCAATCATGCTGTAGGCCCATTCGGCCTTAGACAAACTCCTGGACACATAAGCGACCGGTTGCTAAATCCCCGATTCGTTAGCCTGTTGTAACACACACCCGACCCCGTATGACGACGCATTGCAAGCTAGCACTAAACGTTTACAAGGGGTATACAGCAGTCCTGTATACAACACAACAGATTTCTGGCTTTCTAAAAGGCGGCCCCTTGTGAATTCCCCCATACCCAGTCATCTCCCTTGCGCAGTAGTGCATGCAGGGGTTCTAGCAGGGTGCTTAACCCAGGTAGGAAATTACCCAAATAGTTAAGGAGTCCCAGGAACGACCGCAGCTCCGTCACATTCTGTGGTCGCAGTGCGTTCTTGATGGCCTCCGTCTTGGCGTCGGTGGGTCTGATACCGTCTGCTGCATAGAAACATAGAAATTAGGTGCAGGAGGCCATTCGGCCCTTCGAGCCTGCACCACCATTCAATATGATAATGGCTGATCATTCAACCTCAGTACCCCTTTCCTGCTTTCTCTCCATACCCTTTGATCCCTTTGGCCATAAGGGCCAGATCTAACTCCCTTTTGAATATATCTAATGAACTGGCCTCAACAACTTTCAGCAGTAGAGAATTCCACAGGTTAACCACTCTCCTCATCTCGGTCCTAAATGGCTTACCCCTTATTCTTAGACTGTGACCCCTGGTTCTGGAACTCCCCAACAACGGGAACATTCTTCCTGCCTCTAACCTGTCCAATCCCGTCAGAATTTTATATGTTTCTATGAGATCCCCTCTCATTCTTCTAAACTCCAGTGTATAAAGACCCAGTCGATCCAGTCTCTCCTCAAATGTCAGTCCTGCCATCCCAGGAATCAATCTGGTGAACCGCAATAGCAAGAACGTCCTTCCTCAGATTAGGAGACCAAAACTGAACACAATATTCCAGGTGAGGCCTCACCAAGGCCCTGTACAACTGCAGTAAGACCTCCCTGCTCCTATACTCAAATCCTCTAGCTATGAAGGCCAACATGCCATTTGCCTTCTTCACCGCCTGCTATACCTGCATGCCAACCTTCAATGACTGATGTACCATGACACCCAGGTCTCGTTGCACCTCCCCTTTTCCTAATCTGTCACCATTCAGATAATATTCTGTCTCTCTGTTTTTGTCACCAAAGTGGATAACCTCACATTTATCCACATTATACTGAATCTGCCATGCATTTGCCCACTCACCTAACCTGTCCAAGTCACCCTGTAGCCTCTGAGCATCCTCCTCACAGCTCACACCGCCACCCAGCTTAGTGTCATCTGCAAACTTGGAGATATTACAATCAATTCCTTCTTCTAAATCATTGATGTATATTGTAAATAGCTGGGGTCCCAGCACTGAGCCCTGCGGCACCCCACTAGTCACTGCCTGCCATTCTGAAAAGGACCCGTTTATTCCGACTCTCTGCTTCCTGTCTGCCAACTAGTTTTCTATCCACGTCAGTACATTACCCCCAATACCATGTGCTTTATTTTTGCACACTAATCTCTTGTGTGGGGCCTTGTCAAAAGCCTTTTGAAAGTCCAAATACACCACATCCACTGGTTCTCCCTTGTCTACTCTACTAGTTACATCCTCAAAAAATTCTAGAAGATTTGTCAAGCATGATTTCCCTTTCATAAATCCATACTGACTTGGACCGATCCTGCGATTCTTCTTCCCAACATCCTTTGCTAGGAAAACACACTTCGAGCGTTTCAACCTGGGCCCCACGCAATCCAACCGACTAAGAACCTCTTCCAGATTCTTCAAGTGCTCAATATGTCGTCCTGGAAAACCACGGTGCAAGGAACCGACTTTAGCAGGCTCTCCATGTTCCGCTGGAAGGTTGACCGAATCCCGAATGGGCACCGGTTGTAGATGAACAGATCTTTGTGCGTGTTGATGCAGGTGAGGCCTTTCGAAGACTCCTCCAGCTCCTGCGTCATGTAGGCCGAGGTCAGGTCTAGCTTGGTGAACGTCTTCCCTCCAGCCAGGGTCGCAAATAGGTCGTCTGCCTTGGGTAGCGGGTACTGATCCTGTAGTGAGAAATGTTTATCGTTACTTTATAGTCCCCACAAATTCTAACCGTACCGTCCTCCTTAAGTATCGGGACAATCGGACTGGCCCACTCATTGAATTCCACCGGCTCGATGATGCCTTCTCGTTGCAGCCTGTCCAGCTTAATTTCCACTTTTTCACGCATCATGTACGGTACCGCCCGTGCCTTGTGGATGGGTCGCGTACCGGGAATCAAATGGATCTGCACTTTCGCCCCCGAGAAGCTTCCAATGCCTGGCTCGAATAACGATGGGAACTTGCTCAGAACCTGGGTGCATTTGGCGTCGTCGATGGACGAAAGCGCTCGGATGTTGTCCCAGTTCCAGTGGATTTTTCCCAGGCAGCTTTTGCCAAACAGTGTGGGGCCATCCCCTGGCACAATCCACAGCAGGAGTTTGTGTACTGCTCCATCATAGGAGACTTTGACTTCTGCACTGCCAATTACAGAGATTAGTTCCTTGGTGTGAGTCCTTAGTTTGGTGTGAATGGGGCTGAGCTTGGGCCTGTGTGCCTTTTTGCCCCACAGCCTGTCGAAGGCCTTTTTACTCATTATGGACTGACTTGCCCCCGTGTCCAGTTCCATGGATACTGGAATACCGTTAGTTCAACTTTCAATATTACTGGTGGACATTTCGTGGTGAATGTGTGTACCCCGTACACTTCTGCCTTCTCGGTACGAGTTTCCAATTCAGCCTGATCCACAGTGGATCGTTTTTCCTCTGCAACCTGGTGGTTTTCAGGGTTTGCAGCTCACCTGCACATTCGCTGGAGGTGTCCCATTGTTCTGCAGCCGTTGCACGCATAGTGCTTAAAGCGGCATTGATGGGGCCAATGAACACCTCCGCAGCGCCAACAAGGTGTTAACTGCCGCCCATTAACGATCGATAGCGGACTCTGGGTCATCTGAGGTTGGGCAGCAGCAGCCGGCGTGTACGTTCTGCCATGTACATTCCTGCTCGAAACTGACGTTATTTTGTGCACAGTACTGGCCGAAACCTCTTTACTCTGCAAAATCTGTTTGGTGTTGTCGCTGGTGGGCATAAATGTCTGGGTATCGTTATGGCTTTACTTAGATTCGGAGTTTCTACAGTCAACAGTTTGCGAAGGATTGCCTCATGTCCAATGCCCAGTACAAAAAAGTCTCTGAGCATTTGTTCTAGGAATCCCTTAAATTCACAATGTCCTGTGAGGTGCCTTAGTTCAGCGACATAGCTCGCCACTTCCTGGCCCTCCGATCGTTGACACGTGTAGAACCGATATCGCGCCAACAAAACGCTTTCCTTAGGATTTAGGTGCTCCCGGACCAGTGTACACAATTATTTGTCGGATTTCTCTGTTGGTTTTGCCGTGGCCAGGAGATTCTTCATGAGGCCATAGGTTGTTGCCCCACAGACAGTTAGGAGGATCACCCTTCGTTTGGCAGAGTTCTGGTTTCCTTCCTTGGCCACGAAGTATTGGTCGAGTCTCTCCACGAAGGCCTCCCAATCGTCCCCTTCTGAGAACTTCTCCAGGATACCGACTGTCCTTTGCATTTTCGCGCGGTTGTTCATTACCTCGTCGCCAATAGGTACACTCATAATAAAGGATGAAACTGAGTACTGTGTTCAATGAGCAAGTGTGACCTTAGCTCCTTTAATAAGACTCCAGAGAGCAGGCACCTCGCTGCGTGGCCTGCTTATATGCCATGCTCCCAAGGACTCTGGGATCCCTTGGGACTCCAACAGGTAGGCCCTCTAGTGGTCAGGTGTCATACAGGTTACAAGGGGTTAAATACATAACAGTGACAGTATAGGAAAGTGGAATTGAGGTCGATGATCAGCCATGATCTTATTGAATGGCGGAGCAGGCTCGAGGGGCCAAATGGCCAACTCCTGCTCCTACTTCTTGTTCTCCAGTCTCTCCACAAAATTGAATTCCACATCCCTGCTACCATTCTAGTAAATCTCCTCTGCACCCTCTCCAAGGCCTCGAAATTCTTTTTAAAGTGTGGTGCCCAGAATTGGACATAATACTCCATCTGGGGCCTAACCAGTGATTTATAAAGGTTCAGCAATAACTTCCAGGCTTTCCTACCCTCGGCCTCTATTTATAAAACCCAGGATCCCATATTCTCCTCAGTAAATGTTCTCAGTCGCAACTCAAGATCTGACAAAGGCGTTTTTAGAATAAAGTTAAGAATGGACAACACACTGAGTCTTGAAAAGGACAACATGATACCCATTGGAATTCTGGCAGTGGGTCTGCTGCATTGAACACAGGATTGAGCAATGACTCAATGATGTTAATACTTCATGAATTGCACCTGCACTCAAACAAAAAGTTATTGCAGAACAACAAGATTAAATGACAGGGCAGCAGTAAGGGTTACAATTGAGCTCAATGTGCTGGGCTAGAGATACAGAGAAACCAGCCAGGGTTCCTGCTCCTTTCCAATGAGACATTAAACCGAGGCCTGTCTGCTCTCTCAGGTGGATGTAAAAGATCCCATGGCAGTATTTCAAAGAAGAGCAGGGGAGTTATCCCCGGTGTCCTGGGGTCAATATTTATCCCTCAATCAACATCACTAAAACAGATTATCTGGTCATTATCACAGTGCTGTTTGTGGGAGCTTGCTGTGCGCAAATGGGCTGCCACGTTCCCCACGTTACAACAGTGACTACACTCCAAAAATACTTCATTGGCTGTAAAGCGCTTTGGGATGTCCTGAGGTTGTAAAAGGCGCTATAGAAATGCAAGTTCTTTTGTTTTCTGATTATTTTCCATTGACTCCAGCTGGACCTGCAGTGGTCCGGAGGGGAGTTGGGCGAGGACCGCCGCCCAGGGACTGCCTGTCTTTTACCAGGAACTCACCAGGGTCTGGAACAAAGTCTCCACCAAGTGCAGCTCTCCCCCGGCTGGAGTGGTGGCTGTCCTGCAGGAGCCGCTGCTCGGGAATCCGTACCTCCACGACCGAGGTTTTAGGTGGCAGGCGGACGAGAGGGCTGTGGCTGGTGAGGTGACCAGGGTCAGGGACCTGCTCGATGGCGGAGGAGCGGGCTGGATGGCGCCGGACACGCTGGCACGGCGCCTAAATTCCGCCAACGTTCGCCGCGCGGCCGATGCCATCGAGTCGCTAAAAACAGCTCTGGGCCCTGACTCCGTTAGGTGTGTCGAGGAGGCTCAAACACGTGGGGAGATCCCGTCCGAACTGACCCCCGTCTGGACGGAATTCCTCATCAGCGCCAAACCCCGGAACCTGCCTTTCAGTTCCGCGCGGAGGGCTCCTGCACACTCTCAACTTTGCCATCCTTGCCTGCCGTCCGGACACGCCATGGCGTACCATCTTGCTGTCCGGAGGAGGCGGGGGTCCCCGATGGAGTGCACTCTACGCGGGAGTCCTCCCAGTATTTATCGGGGACTTGGCCTGGAGGGTGGTGCACGGAGCAGTCCTGTGCAATAAATTTTTAAGCCGCTTCACGGGTTCCCAGGCTGCCTGCAATTTCTGCGGTCTGGAGGAGTCCGTGTTCCATGTTTTTATGGAATGCACGAGGTTGCAGCCCCTGTTTTATTATTTAAAGGGGCTGCTCCTGAAATTCTGGCTGCACTTCAGTCCCACTCTCCTGATCTTTGGGCACCCTGTGCAGAGGGGAGCGGGTAGGTCCGAGGGCCTCCTTGTAGGACTGCTCCTGGGCACGGCCAAGGGTGCCATCAGCCGGTCCAGGCAGCGGGCGGTTGAGGGGGTCGTTCAACCTGACTGCCTGCCTCTCTTCCGCTCTTACATCCGGTCCAGGGTGTCCTTGGAGATGGAGCACGTGATGTCCACCGGTACGCTCGCGGCCTTCCGCGAGAGGTGGGCGCCGGAGGGACTGGAGTGCATCATCACGCCCGGCAACCAAATTTTAATTTGATTTTATATGTTTTAAAGTTTAATTTGTTTTAATTGCTGGTTTTAGTGTCCCCCTCCCCTTTTATTGGGGGCACTTGTAAAATATATGATTTTAATGCCAAGAAAAATCACAAAAAAAACCCACAAAAAAAATAAAAAAAGAGGGCAGTTGAAAAGTGTCTGGAGTGTCCCCAGATTGGGGGGCACTTAATCTAACTGTTTATTTTGTCCCACAAAAGAGTTGTGGAGCTTTTGGTGTGTACCCCAGATCGGGGACACTTGATTTAACTGTTTTATTTTTGTGGGGAGTTGGTGGGTAGGGGAGGTGGAAACGAGGGAGGATACAAGGCTGGGCCGGTTCACAGGTAGTTCCTGCAGGGAGATCGGGATTTGGCTGTACCGGTCTGCTCCTCCTGGCTCCACAGGAATTAAACCGTGAAAACCTTTTGCGGCCACTTCTTGAGCAACCTCCGGAGGTCCCTTTAAGAGCCCCTCAGGACCTGATACGAGGCAGAACCTGCGCTGTATCTGTGCACTCATTTCGATCGGGTCCTAGAACTGGGATTAGGGCCCCGATTATCATATGCAAGGCCCCATAGTCGCTGGACTCCAATTTGCCAGCCATCGCACATCTAGGGGAGAATAGGGGGCGGGAGCTGGTGTCTTGAATTTTGTCCGTGTAGCCTTTACTGTACCCCAAAAAAGGTCCACACAAAGATTGCGAATATGACTGAGGTCTCAGAGAACGGCCAACACAGAGAGAACAGGGACTGGAGTAGGAGTGGGCACCCGAGGAACTGGCTCGGGCACGAGGGACAAGGAGGAGAATCAAAGTACAATCCCGTAAGCCAAGATCATCAGCAAAGTATCTAGAGAACGGTACGTTAGAGCGGGCCAGTCAGAAGGTGCAAACAGGCAACTAGACACCGTTCCAACCAGGCGCAACAACAACAATCTGTATTTATATAGCGCCTTTAACAAAGTGAAACGTCCCCAGGTGCTTCACAGGAGTGTTGTGAGATAAAAAATTTGACACCGAGCCGCACAAGTAGAAATGAGCTCAGATGACCAAACGCTCGGTCAAAGAGGTAGGTTTTAAGGAGGGTCTTGAAGGGGAAAAGAGAGGTAGAGAGGTGGAGAGGTTTAGGGAGGGAGTTCCAGAGCTTGGGGCCCAGGCAGCTGAAGGCACGGCCACCGATGGTGGAGCGATTATAATCAGGGATGCTCAGGAGGGCAGAATTAGGGGAGCGCAGAGATCTCGGGGGTGGAGGGGGGCGTTGTGGGGGCTGGAGGAGATTACAGATAGGGAGGGGCGAGGCCATGGAGGGATTTGAAAACAAGGATGAGAATTTTGAAATCGAGACGTTGTTTAACCGTGAGCCAATGTAGGTCAGCGAGCACAGGGGTGATGGGTGAGTGGGACTTGGTGCGAGTTAAGACACGGGGCAGACGAGTTTTGGATCACCTTTAGTTTACGTAGGGTAGAATGTGTGAGGCCAGCCAGGAGTACATTGGAGTAGTCAAGTCTAGCGGTAACAAAGGCATGGATGAGGGCTTCAGCAGCAGATGAGCTGAGGCAAAGGCGGAGACGGGTGATGTTGCGGAGGTGGAACTAAGCGGTTTTAGTTACGCCACGCATATGTGGTCGGAAGCTCATTTCAGGGTCAAATATGACACCAAGGTTGCGAACAGTCTGGTTCAGCCTCAGACAGAAGTTGGGGAGAGGGATGGAGTCAGTGGCCATGGAACGGAGTTTGTGGCGGGGACTGAAAACAATGGCTTCGGTCTTCCCAATATTTAATTGGAGAAAATTTCTGCTCATCCAGAACTGGATGTGGGACAAGCAGTCTGACAATTTAGAGACCGAGGAGGGGTTGAGAGAAGTGGGGGTGAGGTAGAGCTGGGTATTGTCAGTGTACATGTGGAAACTGACGCTGTGTTTTCGGATGATGTCACCAAGGGGCAACATGTAGATGAGAAATAGGAGGGGCCAAGGATAGATCAGAGGTAACGCTGCGGGGGGTGAAGAGAAGCGTTGCAGGTGATTCTCTGACTACGATTAGATAGATAAGAATGGAACCAGGTGAGTGCAGTCCCACCCAGCTGGACAATGGTGGAGAGGTGTTGGAGAAGGATGGAGTGGTCAACCGTGTCAAAGGTTGCAGACAGGTCGAGGAGGACGAGGAGGGAGAGTTTACCCTTGTCACAGTCACAAAGGATGTCATTTGTGACTTTAATGAGAGCCATTTCAGTACAGTAGCACTCGAAACCCTGAAATCATAGGAGGTTGGTTTGGGCCTGACAGATTGGCCCTCCCCTCATTAACATGTGTAAGGATCCGAACGCCTGTTTTAGGTGGCAGCCTGGGATTCCTGCAAATCCGACTTTACCAATATGGCGGCACCCGCAACACAGGCGCAGATTGTGGGTGGCACATTGCGCCCACAGTTGGCCTATTTATCCTCTCCGACTTCCACCCGAGGACCAATTTCTCCCCCATAGTCCTTACATATCCAGCCCTCGAAACAAAGTGAAGCAGAACAGAGGAAGGTTTGTGAACCACACATCCCCAACCCCCCCATCAGGGTTACAAACTGCCCCCCTGGATTCTGTGTTCATAGGAACAGGACGAGGCCGTTCAGCCCCTCGAGTCTGCTCTGCCATTTGATGAGATCCTGGCTGACCTGTACCTCGACTCCATTGTCCTGCCTCTGCTCCATATCCCTCAATGCTCTCACCCAACAAAAATTCAAAGATCTCAATCTGAAAAATTTCAAGTGACCCCCAGCATTCACAGCCTTTCACGGGAGAGAGTTCCAGATTTCTACTGCCCTCTGTAAGAGAATAAGCTTCCTGACTGCCCTTTCTCATTGGAAGATTGTGGCCTGTGGTTCTGCACTCCCCCACCAGAGGAAATAGTTGTTCTATTCATTTTGATCTTAGTTTTTTCAAAATATTGATACAAATGAATGCATCAAGGTTATGCTGAAACCTGCCTGGAATCAGGGTGACTTAAGGCACCATTAAATGTCAGCTACATCGTTCGATATAGTTTGTGCCACGTATTGATCCAAAAGTCAGGCTGTGCAGATCAGCAGAAACACTAGAGAACTTTCAAAATCCTTGGTCATAAACTGCTGTTGATGACAAACTCCTGATAACATTGATCATTAGTCAACAGGATTTGCCTTATCTTAACCTGAGCGGCCTTATCAGGAGGTATATATAGAGGCAACTCGTTTCGACACGGGCCAGAGAACCCTGCAGACATCCAGGTAAGAGCTGCATTGTTACTTTAACCCCTGTGCTCCACGGACCGACAGAGATTGGAACATGTTGTCTGCACAGCGGGAAGGAGACTGCTACTGGGGGAGGGGAGGGGGTGCGACTCAAACATTTTAATTAGATGTTTCACTTAAAAAGAGAGAAAAAAATGGGAAGTACAAGGATTATTTGGGGTTTCTCTTACTAACTGGGAATTCAAGTATATTTGGGAATGTACATTTAAAAGGAAGAGAGAGAGGAGGAGTGAGAGAGAGGAGAGAAACATACACAGAGAAGAAAACAAGGGAATGAAGCTTAAATATTGTGACTCGCTGATTCTGGTTTTTAAGCAGTTTTTGGAAACAAGAATTAAAAAGCAAGAGAAAGAAAGGGAAGAGAAAGAACGAAATATAAAACGGACATCAAGATTTCGAGGTGTTCCTGGCTTTGGGTGCGAGTCCTTAGTGTGACTCTCTCCAGTGAATGCCCGTCACCCAAACTTCCTTTACCCAGTGTTATTTTCTCCATTCCCCTGAAGATTCTGGACCCCAGTCTCACTAGCACCAGCTGTCCTGCCCTCATCCGAGACAGAGCATTGCAGCTAGATCCTGCTCCTCCACACCCCTCACCCAGTGCCCTCATGCACACTCACATAGCGATCAGGGGTAGGAACCTGGTTGATTTCCCCCCCTCCCGCCCTAACTCAGGGGTACTGAGACCAGCTGAAGTGTCTTTACTGTGACCCAGCAGAGGCCAGCTCCCCGAGCACAGAAGCTGGGAACCCTGGTTTCTATGAGTCAGTATCACGGTCACAGGGACATTGAGCCACCGTGGGAGCTCCATGTAAACCTCAATTCCAACAAAACCTTGACTAATGCAAGCAGGACAGAGACTCACACTGTAATATCATTTTATATTTCAGCCCAGTACTTTCCGATCTCTCCTTTCTGTTGCAAAAGCAGTATTGAAAATTGAAGAGTTTTGTGAGATGTTTGCATAAGAGCGAGGGAAGTGTGCCTCTGTTAGTGCGATGGGGGCGATTTTGACTTTGTGTGATGGAGATAGAGAATCATCTATCCCCATTTTTATTTCCATTGAAGTAATTAGAATACAAATATTGAGGGATGTGAAACAGGCTGCAACTCGCAGCCTTTCAGCAAGTGAGGGAGTGGACGGATCTTTAAGAAGGGATTTTATCAACCTTTTTACTTACTGTAAAGCCGTGTCACTAACACCCAGGTCTCACCCCCCACCCACCCCATGTGACTTTATAACCACTTTACAGACAGTAGAATTTACTGCTTTCATTTGGATAAAATGAAATCCAAGAGTTGTTCGATCAAAGTGTTCGTTTAGTGTAACATTTTTCAGTACTTTTAGCCTGCATGATCAGTGAGCTGATTCCAGCCCGTGAGGCAGTGCTGGCGGTATAGTTGTCATCCGCACAGCCTAGGGAGGGGAGACCTGCTCCTGATTAATATCCCCGCATTCCAAGTAGAGCATCCAGCGTGGACATTGGGCGAGGTCCGAATCGGACTTGGCTGTGACCACCCCATGTTCAAATACCCCACCCATAGTCATTGTTCGGCCTCACCCATAAAGAAACAAGAAAGAACGAACTTGCATTTATATAGTGCCTTTCACAACATCAGGATGGCCCAGAGAGGGAGGGGGGAAAAGAGAGGGTTAGGGAGAGCGAGAGGGGCAGAAAGAAAGAAAGTGAGGGAAGAGAGAGAGGGGGTGAGAGAGAGGGGGGTGAGAGAGAGGGGGTGAGAGAGAGAGGGGAAGGAGAGAGAGAGGAGAGACTGTAGAGGAGCGAGTGAGGAGGAGGGAGAAGAGAGAGAGAGAGAGGGTTAGGGAGAGCAAGTTGGGGAGAAAGAAAGAAAGTCAGGGGAGAGAGAGGAGGGTGAGAAAGAGAGGGGAAGGAGAGAGAGGGGAGAGATTGTAGAGGAGCGAGTGAGGAGGAGGGAGGGGGAGAGGGAGAGAGAGGGGAGGGAGAGAGAGGAGAGATTGTAGAGTTTAGAGATTAACCAATAAGGGAATTAAGGGTTATGGGGAGCGGGCGGGTAAGTGGAGCTGAGTCCACGGCCAGATCAGCCATGATCTTGTTGAATGGCGGAGCAGGCTTGAGGGGCTAGATGGCCTACTCCTGTTCCTAATTCTTATGTTCTTATGTTCTTATGTAGAGGAGTGAGTGAGAAGGAGGAGGAGTCAGAGAGGGGGGGAGCGAGAGATAGGGGATAAACTGCATCACAAAAATGAACATACCCATTCCAGAAACTAATGTAACAGAGCGAAAGACAGAAAGAGTGTGAGGCACAGCAGTGAGTGAAAGACAGAACGTGGGTCAGAGCATGCTATGAGTGGCAGTAAAAGAAAAAAAACAGACTTGCATTTCTATAGTGCCTTTCACGACCACCGGATGTCCCAAAGCGCTTTCCAGCCAATGAAATACTTTTTGAAGTGTAGTCACTGTTGTAATGTAGGTGGGATACTCTGAACATGCCCACATGATCAGTCTGACCCATTAACTCAAGGCCACGCCTCTTAACCAATTGTGTTTCTTCTCATTTATGGCAGAAAACAGAGACAAGAAAAATCAAAATGAAGCTTTCAGTCGTAGCTCTGGTCATTCTCGTTGCCTTTAGTCTAGTACTGGCTGGTATGTATGTGGCGCCTCACATTCAAACACAAAGAAAGTCATCTTTGACCAATCGTTGTAACAAGCAGGATAGATGAGGGGAACCAGTGGATGTATTATATTTGGATTTTCAAAAGGCATTCGATAAGGTGCCACACAAGAGGTTATTACACAAAATTAGGGCTCATGATATTGGGGGTAATATATTAGCTTGGATGGAGGATTGGTTAACAGACAGAAATCAGAGAGTAGGAATAAAGAGGTCATTTTTGGGTTGGCAAGGTGTAACTAGTGGAGTACCGCAAGGATCAGTGCTTGGGCATCAGCTATTTACAATCTATATCAATGATTTAAATGAGGACACTGAGTATAAAATATCCAAGTTTGCTGACAATACAAAGCTAGGTGGGAAAGTAAGCTGTGAGAAGGACGAATAGCCTGCAAAAGAATATAGACAGGTCAAGTGAATGGAATATAATGTGGTGAAGTGTGAAGTTATCAACTTTGGTAGGAAAAATAGAAAATCAGCGTATTTTTTTAATGGTGGGAGTTTGGGAAATGCTGGTATTCAGAGGGACCTGGGTATCCTTGTATACAAATCACAGAAAGTTAAACTGAGGGTACAGCAAGTGATTAGAAAAGCAGATCCTTACCCAAGGAATGATATACTTGCCTTAAAGGGAGTGCAACAAAGGTTCAATAGTCTGATTCCTGGGATTGTCCGATGAGGATATCCCTACAACGTTAAGAGTTTAGAAGAATAAGAAGCTATCTCATTGAAAGATGTAAAATTCTTACAGGGCTTAACAGCGTAGATGCTGGGAGAATGTTTCCTCCTGGTTGGGGAATCTAGATCTAGGGGGTCACAGTCTCAGAATAAAGGGTCAGCCATTTAGGACTGAGATGAGGAGAAATTTCTTCAATCAAAGGGTTGTGAATCTTTGGAATTCTAGGAACATAGAAACAGGAGTCGACCACTCAGCCCCTCGAGCTGGTTCCGCCATTCTATGAGATCATGGCTGATCTGCGATCTAACTCCATACACCTTCATGCCTTTGGTTAACAAAAATCTATCAATCTCCGATTTAAAATTAACAAATGATCTAGCATCAATTGCCATTTCCAGAAGAGATCTCCAAACGTCTACCATCCTTTGTGTGTAGAAGTGATTCCTAATTTCACTCCTGAAAAGTCTGGCTCTAATTTTTAGACCATGTCCCCTAGTCCTAGACTCCCCAACCAACGGAAACCATTTCTCTCTAGCTATCCTGAATATCCTGAAAACATAGATGCGATCACCCCTCAACCTTCGAAATTCTAGTGAATACAACTCCAATTTGTATAGTCCCTCCTCGTAACTTAACCCTTGAAGTCCGGGTATTATTCTGATAAATCTACACTGCACTCCTTCCAAGGCCAATATATCTTTCCTAAGGTGTGATGCACAGAACTCCTCACAGTGCTAAAGGTGAGGTCTAACCAGGGCTCTGGATAGCCCAGGGGCTATGGATGTTAAATCGTTGAGTATATTCAAGACAGAGATTGATAGATATTTTGGATACTAAGGGAACTAAGGGATACAGGGACAATGCGGGAAGGTGGAGATGAGGTATAAGGTCAGCCATGATCTCATTGAAAGGCAGAGTAAGCTCAGAGGACCGAAAGGCCGACTCTTGCTCCTATTTCTTACGTTCTTAGTGAAGCTCCCTCTACACTGTCCCATCAAACACTCCCAGGGCAGGTACAGGGGGTTAGATACAGAGTAAAGCTCCCTCTACACTGTCCCATCAAATACTCCCAGGGCAGGTACAGCACGGGGTTCGATACAGAGTAAAGCTCCCTCTACACTGTCCCATCAAACACTCCCAGGGCAGGTACAGGGGGTTAGATACAGAGTAAAGCTCCCTCTACACTGTCCCATCAAACACTCCCAGGGCAGGTACAGGGGGTTAGATACAGAGTAAAGCTCCCTCTACACTGTCCCATCAAACACTCCCAGGGCGGGTGCAGCACGGGGTTAGATGGATCTCCTATGAAACACCCACGCACCCCCGATTCCTGTCCCCAATTAAATTCTTCCAGGCTTCTTGCCCTCGGTCCCGGTTCCCGGACACTCGGTCCCAATCTTTGTCTCTTCTGTCTCTATTTTCAGTGTCTGAGGCAGTCCCGTTGGATGAAACCGATACTGCAGCCGACCCGTATGAAACTTTACAAGGACTCGCTTCACAAATCGCACAACAAAGCAAAGCTATCTTTGAAACAATCAGAACTTATCCTCTGGTTCAATCCAGCACGTGAGTACCCAGCACATTCTATCTGATGTTATTCAAGTGTATATATAATAAAAGTTGGGGTGGAAACTGCATATGAAGCTCAGGCATTTGGGAAGAGAAATCTTCATTTGCACATAACTTTATTGTTTTGTGTATTCTGTGCTGACCTAGCAATAGATAAGAATGGATTAGACACAGAGTAAAGCTCCCTGTACACTGTCCCATCAAACACTCCCAGGGTAGGTACAGCATGGGGTTAGATACAGAGTAAAGCTCCCTGTACACTGTCCCATCAAACACTCCCAGGGTAGGTACAGCATGGGGTTAGATACAGAGTAAAGCTCCCTGTACACTGTCCCATCAAACACTCCCAGGGCAGGTACAGGGGGTTAGATACAGAGTAAAGCTCCCTGTACACTGTCCCATCAAACACTCCCAGGGCAGGTACAGCACGGGGTTAGATACAGAGTAAAGCTCCCTCTACACTGTCCCATCAAACACTCCCAGGGCAGGTACAGGGGGTTAGATACAGAGTAAAGCTCCCTCTACACTGTCCCATCAAACACTCCCAGGGCAGGTACAGCACGGGGTTAGATACAGAGTAACGCGCCCTCTGCACTCTCCCATGCACATTGCCTTAACAACTGCCTCTTATTTCTCAGTGAGTATGTTGTCAGTGGCATTGAACAGCTGCCTTCACTTGTGAAGACTATACCGCAGAAGGTTGCCGAAGTCTGGCGGGAGTACACCACACCGAGCGAGGACACGCAATAAAAGTGTGATTTTCATTATTGTGTTCTTTGTCAGATTTGTGTCATGCCAAAGAAAAAAATAAATTAATCTTAAATTTCCATCGTTTTTGAGATTTCAACACAGCTCTCATCGTATGTTAAGGGGTCTCAGCTGATTACTTGTGGTGATAGGTGTGGTTGCTTAGTTTTTGAGGATAACTATTCCCTCATTGGAAAGAGTGACCAATATGCCAGCAAGTGCTATTTTGGGCTAGCTACATCTCGGGCGTGGCTAGGTATAGATCGGTAAATATAGATTGAAGGCTGAATGTTCTCTTGGAGTCTAACTCTTTAGTCCAGTGTCATATCTATTGCTTCTCCATCACTGAGCACATGCACTGAAACTTAGAAATGCACTTGGATTAAGTCTGAACTTAATCAGACGTCCAAGAGATCTGAATGGTTGACTCACCTCACTGGGGGAAAAGCCTTTGAGCTAAGTTGGAACAAGAGCTCCTGGATAGCCTGCAGGGTGACAGTAATGGCCAGCTCCAAACCATGGCACACAGAGCAGAAGGACCAGGTTTACTTGGGTTTGGTGAGGAGGAACTGAAAGTCAGGCAGTAGTCCTGGTTATTGCTTCTACTGGCAAAAGGTGCCTTTCACCCACTCAAAGTGCACAAGCTGTTTGGTTGTGGATGGCAATAGAATGGAGACCGACTGTGTCCACACACATGCACCTTCCAGCGGGCTCCTGGATAGTGATCAAGAATGGGGACCCTGGCTGGTTTCTAGCCCAGAAGTACCAAGGTTAGTTATAGTGTCTGTAGTGCCATGGATGGGACCAGATGACGCTGTATGGAGCTGGAACACAATGTGCTTCACAATCACCTAATCGCATCTTCGCAGCACATGGACTAACGATAACACGGGTATGGGTCTCACGCACTAAAGTTCCTACAACACAAATGAATTGTCTTCACAGTACCTTAATTTATTTTTTAAACTTATAAACTAATAACAACATACCTATTATTTATGGGAAAGCAAGATAGGACACGGGCAGCAGAGATTTGGATGAGCAGATTTTACGGACGTTGGAGAATAGAAAGCCGGCCAGGAGAGCATTGAAAGAGTCGGGTCTGGAGGGGATAAAGGAATGGATAAGGGTTTCATAAAATCATCGAATCATATTGCATAGAAGGAGGCCATTCGGCTTATTGTGTCTGTGCTGGCACTTTAACAGTTAATCCCAAACCCTCCCCTGCACTTTCCCCACAGCCCTGTAAGTATTTATCCAATTCCCTTTTGAAGCGTGTTCCAGATCACAACAACTCGCTGCGTAATTCTTTCTCTTCATGTTGGCAATGACCTTAAATCCATGTCCTCTGGTTACCGACCCTGCTACCACTGGAAACAGGTCTCCTTATTTACTCTATCAAAACTCTTCATGATTTTGAACACCTCTATTAAATCTCCCCTTAACCTTCTATGCTCTATGGAGAACTACCATCGTTTCTTCAGTGTCTCCACGTAACTGAAGTCCCTCATCCCTGGGACTATTCGAGTAAATCTCTTCTGCACCATTTCCAAGGTCTTGACATCCTTCCCAAAATGTGGTGCCCTGAACTGGACCTCACCAGTGTTTTATAAAGATTTAGGATAACTTCCTTGCTTTTGGACTCGGTTTCTCTATTAATAAAACCAAGGATCCCATTTGCTTTTTTAACAACCTTCTCAGCTTGTCCTGTCACCTTCAAACATTTGTGTACATCCCCCCCTCACCCCCCGGGTCTCTCTGTACACACACCCCCGGGTCTCTCTGTACACACACCCCCGGGTCTCTCTGTACACACACCCCCGGGTCTCTCTGTACACACACCCCCGGGTCTCTCTGTACACACACCCCCGGGTCTCTCTGTACACACACCCCCGGGTCTCTCTGTACACACACCCCCGGGTCTCTCTGTACACACACCCCCGGGTCTCTCTGTACACACACCCCCGGGTCTCTCTGTACACACACCCCCGGGTCTCTCTGTACACACACCCCCGGGTCTCTCTGTACACACACCCCCGGGTCTCTCTGTACACACACCCCCGGGTCTCTCTGTACACACACCCCCGGGTCTCTCTGTACACACACCCCCGGGTCTCTCTGTACACACACCCCCGGGTCTCTCTGTACACACACCCTCGGGTCTCTCTGTACACACACCCCCGGGTCTCTCTGTACACACACCCCCGGGTCTCTCTGTACACACACCCCCGGGTCTCTCTGTACACACACCCCCGGGTCTCTCTGTACACACACCCCCGGGTCTCTCTGTACATACACCCCCCCGGTCTCTCTGTACATACCCCCCCGGGTCTCTCTGTACATACCCCTGGGTCTCTCTGTACATACACCACCAGGTCTCTCAATTCCTGCACTCCCTTTAAAATTGTACCATTTAGGTTATATTGCCTCTCCTCATTTTCCTACCAAAATGCATCACTTCATATTTCTCTGTTAAACTTAATCTGTCACGTGCCCGCCCATTTCCCCAGTCTGTCTGTCCTCCTGAGGTCTGTAACTATCCTCCTCACTGTTCACTACATTTACCAGTTTGTGTCATCTGCAAACTTTGAATTTATGACCTGTATACCCAAGTCCAGGCCATTAATATATATCAAAAACAGCAGTGATCCCAATACCGACCCCTGGGGGCACCACTCTACACTTTAGAGTGTCAGCTGTCGCTCAGTGGGTAGCACTCTCACCTCTGAGTCAGAAGGTTGTGGGTTCAAGTCCCACTCCAGGAACTTGTAGCATAAAAAATCTTAAGCTGACACTCCAGTGCAGTACTGAGGGAGCGCTGCACTGACGGAGGTGCCATCTTTCGGATAGACATTACCAAGGCATCGTCTGCTCTCTCAAGTGGATGTAAAAGATCTCAAGACACTATTTTGAAGAAGAGGAGGGGAGTTATCCCCGGATGTCCTGGCTAATATTTATCCCTCAATCAACAGAACAAAAATACAGATTATCTAGTCATTATCACATTGCTGTTTGTGGGAGCTTGCTTGTGCGCAAATTGGCTGCCTTCTTTCCTACATCATCATAGGCAGTCCCTCGAAGCGAGGGTGACTTGCTTCCACGCCAAAAATGGATGAGTTCACAGGTGTTTCAATATTCCAGATTCCGAACTACATGTTGAAGGCTGGAAGATGCCTGTGGGTGGATTTTTTTAACGTGGGGTGACCGTTGCACACCAGCCACCACACGGGCTTGACAGAGCGAGGTCTTGGTCCAGTGGCAAGGGTTAACCAGGACAACTGGAGACCAGCTCTGCTGCACGGACCTAGTGTGCACACATATCGCAGTGTGGGCTGGGCCGTGCTGCCCCTGGGTCCTCGCCTCTTCTGAGCCCCAAACTCACGCCTCTCGTGGGCGGGTATCTGTCATTCTATATATAAAACCCCCGAACCTTTCGATTAGATTCGAGCCTGTAACTAACTTCACAGTATCTGTAACTCACTCCCGGGTATCCATTATTCTATATATAAACCCCCAAACCCCTCGATTAGATTTCAGTCTGTAACTCACTGCCGGGTATCCATTATTCTATATATAAACCACCCGAACCCCTCGATTAGATTTCAGTCTGTAACTCACTCCCGGGTATCCATTATTCTATATATAAACCCCCGAACCCCTCGATTAGGTTCCAGCCTGTAACTCACTCCGGGTATCCATTATTCTATATATAAACCACCCGAACCCCTCGATTAGATTCCAGCCTGTAACTCACCCCAGGTATCTGTTATTCTATATATAAACCCCCCGAAACCCTCGATTAGATTCCAGCCTGTAACTCACTCCCGGGTATCCGTTATTCTATATATAAACCCCCCTGAACCCCTCGATTAGATTCCAGTCTGTAACTCACTCCCAGGTATCTGTTATTCTATATATAAACCCCCCTGAACCCCTCGATTAGATTCCAGTCTGTAACTCACTCCCGGGTATCTGTTATTCTATATATAAACCCCCCTGAACCCCTCGATTAGATTCCAGTCTGTAACTCACTCCCGGGTATCTGTTATTCTATATATAAACCCCCCTGAACCCCTCGATTAGATTCCAGTCTGTAACTCACTCCCAGGTATCCGTTATTCTATATATAAACCCCCCTGAACCCCTTGATTACATTCCAGTCTGTAACTCACTCCCGGGTATCCATTATTCTATATATAAACCCCCCTGAACCCCTCGATTAGGTTCCAGCCTGTAACTCACTCCGGGTATCCATTATTCTATATATAAACCACCCCAACCCCTCGATTAGATTCCAGCCTGTAACTCACCCCAGGTATCTGTTATTCTATATATAAACCCCCCGAACCCCTCGATTAGATTCCAGCCTGTAACTCACTCCCGGGTATCCGTTATTCTACATATAAACCCCCCTGAACCCCTCGATAAGATTCCAGTCTGTAACTCACTCCCGGGTATCTGTTATTCTATATATAAACCCCCCTGAACCCCTCGATTAGATTCCAGTCTGTAACTCACTCCCAGGTATCCGTTATTCTATATATAAACCCCCCTGAACCCCTTGATTACATTCCAGCCTGTAACTCACTCCCGGGTATCCGTTATTCTATATATAAACCCCCCGAACCCCTCGATTAGATTCCAGTCTGTAACTCACTCCCAGGTATCCGTTATTCTATATATAAACCCCCCTGAACCCCTTGATTACATTCCAGTCTGTAACTCACTGCCGGGTATCCATTATTCAATATATAAACCTCCCTGAACCCCTCGATTAGATTCCAACTTTTTACTCACTCCTG
Source organism: Pristiophorus japonicus (assembly GCF_044704955.1). NCBI lineage: Eukaryota > Metazoa > Chordata > Chondrichthyes > Pristiophoridae > Pristiophorus > Pristiophorus japonicus. Next base: position 219,548,246 of record NC_091987.1, on the reverse strand, counting down.
GGTATCTGTTATTTTATATATAAACCAACCGCATGCCTCTATTAGATTCCAGCCTGTAACTCACTTCCGGGTATTTGTCATTTGATAATATAAACCACCCCGCCCCCGCACCCCGATTAAATTCCAGCCTATAACTAACTTCCGGGTATCTGTTATTCTATATATAAACCCCCCAAACCCCTTGTTATATATCACACCCCAAACCCCTTCATTAGATTCTAGCCTGTAGCTCACTCCTGGGTATTTGTCATTCTATGTATAACCCCCCGGCGCACCCCCGGAACCTGTCGATTAGATTCCAGACCGTAACTCACTCCCGAGTATCTGTTATTCTATATATAAATCCCCCGAACCCCTCAATTAGATTCCATCCTGTAACTCACTCCCGGGTATCTGCTATATAAATCCCCCAAAACCCTCGATTAGATTCCAGCCTGTAACTCACTCCCGGGTATCTGTTATTATATTTATAAATCATTTGAAACACTTGATTAGTTTTCAGCATGTCATTTGCAGGTATTAGTTAATCCGTGCAAGCATCAAATTCCTCATCAAATTGCAGACAGTAGCCTTGATTTTCCAATTGCAGCACTGATGGGAACCCATTCAATTTAAATATAACCACCTGCATTAGAATCAGGAAAGCTAGGTCACTATCTGAACATGATTCGGAAGCAGGTTTTTGTTCGAACATTGTCGATGAACCCCGCTGTGCAGAATAATTCACACTTGCAGTGTCTTTGATCCTGGTATCCGGGGTTATGATTAATGGCTCTCGGACTTCTCACTGTCGGTCAGGATAAGACAAAGGCCTGCTGTCCAACCCACTTCTCCAACGGGCGCCTTCATTTGATGTTGAAAGATTCACAGTATCCAAGAATGGCCCTTTCAGAGTTCTTCTAAACACCTGACGTCCTTTTGAAATCTGTACAGTGGGGGCAGGGGAATTGTCAGCCCTTTGGGGAAGGAACCCTCCAGAGTCATTCTCACTGTCAGTGCACACTGAGAACAGCATCAAACACTTCCCAACATGGCGGTCTTTGTAAGCTGAAGGAGGCTTGCCCAAATAACCTCATGGAGTGACAAAGTCCCTCGAGAAGTGGACACTTTCATAAACGAAGCTGACACTCCAGCGAAGGACTGATGAACTGTTGTGTTGCTGCAAGTGCTGTCTTTTACATTAAAATAAAGTTTATGGCTCCCTGTAGAGGTGCAGGGTACTGCTCCCGTGGTGTAAGAGCAGGGCAGTCTCCCAGCACCATGGCCAAAGTTCCTCACTCCTCTGCAACAGAGTAATATCTCCTCGCTGTCTGTGGGTCCTCATGTGGAGGAATAGCTGCTGTTCACAGATACGATAGTCAGTCCAAATAAGAAAATGAATTTGGGAAGGGCATTGAGAAGTTTAAATGATGTGATAGGAAGGAAAACAAATGAGAGGCTGCAATGTATGAAAGCATCAGTTTGAGTCATCCTGATGTCACTACTCCTCAATGAAGTCTCCTTCCTCCACTTGCCATTCGTACTGGGAGAGATCAGCTAAGTCCTCGTTCACATGCTCACTCATTTCTGTCAGGATCACATCCAGCACCTGTGTAAGGCAAAGAGAGGCCAATGTTGATTCAATGGTGTGTGACTGGCAATCTCCCTGTGGGGTGAGGGATACACACACACGGATTTCTCATCTCTATCGTTTCTTGGCAATTCTGGAGCACTCTCAATTAGAGAAAGGAACTGATAGAATCAGATGTGAAGGGACTGGTAGTCACCCACCCCCCTTCCCCCGCCCGCTGCTTTGACAATGTCTACAAGCTAGCTCTGTCTGAATAGGATGAATATTCCTGTCTGCAAGTTCTTAGAGTCTGACGTGAAATGCGTTTCTGCCGTATCAATCAGTTCTTAATGGCAATACGCGCACAACATAAAACGTTCCTAATTTGCCAATCTCACTCAAAGGGATCACAGTACAGTTGGTGTAGATACTGAGAAAGACACAAAGTCTGAGGTAGTATGGGGTGCTCTTTTAATGCTGGGTTTGAACTACATTGATGGGACAGTGCAGAGGGAGCTTTACTCTGTATCTAACCCCCTGTACCTGCCCTGGGAGTGTTTGATGGGACAGTGCAGAGGGAGCTTTACTCTGTATCTAACCCCCTGTACCTGCCCTGGGATTGTTTGATGGGACAGTGTAGAGGGAGCTTTACTCTGTATCTAACCCCATGCTGTACCTGCCCTGGGAGTGTTTGATGGGACAGTGTAGAGGGAGCTTTACTCTGTATCTAACCCCATGCTGTACCTGCCCTGGGAGTGTTTGATGGGACAGTGTAGAGGGAGCTTTTCTCTGTATCTAACCCCCTTTACCTGCCCTGGAAGTGTTTGATGGGACAGTGTAGAGGGAGCTTTACTCTGTATCTAACCCGTGCTGTACCTGTCCTGGGAGTGTTTGATGGGATAGTGTAGAGGGAGCTTTACTCTGTATCTAACCCCGTGCTGTACCTGCCCTGGGAGTGTTTGATGGGACAGTGTAGAGGGAGCTTTACTCTGTATCTAACCCCCTGTACCTGCCCTGGGAGTCTTTGATGGGACAGTGTAGAGGGAGCTTTACTCTGTATCTAACCCCGTGCTGTACCTACCCTGGGAGTGTTTGATGGGACAGTGTAGAGGGAGCTTTACTCTGTATCTAACCCCCTGTACCTACCCTGGGAGTGTTTGATGGGACAGTGCAGAGGGAGCTTTACTCTGTATCTAACCCCCTGTACCTGCCCTGGGAGTGTTTGATGGGACAGTGTAGAGAGAGCTTTACTCTGTATCTAACCCCATGCTGTACCTGCCCTGGGAGTGTTTGATGGGACAGTGTAGAGAGAGCTTTACTCTGTATCTAACCCCATGCTGTACCTGCCCTGGGAGTGTAGAGGGAGCTGCCTGTTGCTGATAGTGGTGCTTGGAATGGATGTATGTTCATCTCTACATCCTTAAAATCCATCACCGTGATAAACACAAAAGTTACGAATGTAAAACAAACTTATTCGAGAAAAAGAATTGGCTTTGCTCTGGTTGGGCACAAGAGCCAAACAGGGAATATGGAGACTGAATTGAAAGGAATTTGCACTCACCACCTCAGTGAAAGCCATTGTGTGGTAATCCCTCAGTGCCGTATTCTCCACAGTTACACGATTGTGTTGGCTGATGTTACAGTATTGCCCAAAAAGGACGTTGAGCATCCAACCTGCAAAAGGGAATGAGAAACATGTTCCGAATTATCGCAGACTAGAACCGTGTGATGAAATGATTGGAACATTCAGAGTAAACTCGTTCGAGACTCCACTGGTATCAGTGCTGGCTCAGTGGGTAGCGCTCTCGTCTCAAAATCAGAACGTTGTCGGTTCAAGTCCCACTACATAGTCCTGAGCCAAGGCCAAGTGTGGTTTTCAGGTGAAGTGTGGTTAGAGCATACGGAATAACTGGACCAGATTGCACAAAAGTAATTCAGACCCCTATTCAGAACACGGACACACATGGGCTCGCGCACAGACATGCCTACGCACAGACACGTGCACGAGCACGCCTCCACAGACAAGCCCAGACACACGCACCGACACAGACACGCCCACACACACAGACACGCCCACACACACAGACACGCCCACACACACAGACGCGCCCACACACACAGACATGCCCACTGTCACGCGAACAACCACATGCAAACACACACAGACACAAACATGCGGTACTTGTAAACAGAAATTTCCCCTGTTTTGTTCAGAAAATTCTTTCCTTTCCACACAGCATTCTCTAACTGGGAGATTTGGGTCTCAAACCTCTTCTTGGGATTCTGCAAAGGTTGCTCAGTAATTCGCTTCTATAAAAATCATAAGGAGGTGTTTCATGAGTTCACAGATTTTCCTTCTTTATTGGGAAACCTTTGACCTCTGCCCAGATGTTCCAATGAAACTGGTTTGTGGGGTAATCTCAGGAGCGTGCCCACATCTGATCAGTCTGTGGTCAGTGCACTGCTGGTGGATCAGCCGGGAGCCCGGACATATTGTTCAGTCGCCCCCTGGGTGAGACTGAGTATAGATGTGCGGGGAGTACAGTGCCCCCTGGGTGAGACTGAGTATAGATGTGCAGGGAGTAGTGTGTCCCCTGGGTGAGACCGAGTGTAGATGTGCGGGGAGTACAGTGCCCCCTGGGTGAGACTGAGTATAGATGTGCAGGGAGTACAGTGCCCCCTGGGTGAGACTGAGTATAGATGTGCAGGGAGTACAGTGCCCCCTGGGTGAGACTGAGTGTAGATGTGCGGGGAGTACAGTGCCCCCTGGGTGAGACTGAGTGTAGATGTGCAGGGAGTAGTGTGTCCCCTGGGTGAGACCGAGTGTAGATGTGCGGGGAGTACAGTGCCCCCTGGGTGAGACTGAGTGTAGATGTGCAGGGAGTACAGTGCCCCCTGGGTGAGACTGAATGTAGATGTGCAGGGAGTAGTGTGTCCCCTGGGTGAGACCGAGTGTAGATGTGTGGGGAGTAGAATCTCCCCCTGGGTGAGACTGAGTGTAGATGTGTGGGGAGTAGAGTCTCCCCCTGGGCGATACTGAGTGTAGATGTGTGGGGAGTAGAGTCTCCCCCGGGTGAGACTGAGTGTAGATGTGTGGGGAGTAGAGTCTCCCCCGGGTGAGACTGAGTGTAGATGTGTGGGGAGTAGAGTCTCCCCCTGGGTGAGACTCAGTGTAGATGTGTGGGGAGTAGAGTCTCCCCCTGGGTGAGACTGAGTGGAGATGTGCAGAGTAAACAACTCACTGTCTAATAGCCTGTCCAGCTCAGCTTTTTCAGAGAATGCTCTCCCCCGGCTCCCAATAATCTTCAACAGATTGTCCAGGAGGAACATGTCGATCAGTCTCCTGCCGGCATACGTCCTGACCTGCACCAAGATATATGTTAATTAAAGGCTCTGAATATCCTTGACTTATTACATCACTGTGATCCACTGATGTACCTCGATGTCCCCAGCACTCATCTCCCAATTTTACAGACTCCATCATCTTTATAGAGTTGCCCCCTCCCCAGCTGAAGCCAATTCCTACTCAATGCCAACACCTTTATCGCTGCCTCAGGCTCTACCCAACAGAGTTTAAGTGTTATCTACCAATTAAACCAGTTGTACGCATGTCACCGGAAATAGGCCCATGGAGGTGGTGTCAATGTTCCCGTTAATTTTTTGGGGGGTGTGGCCCCTTTAACGGGCCGCACGGCCCACTCAAATAGCCGCGCATAATCGTTTGTTTTCTATTTAAAAGCCGGAATGCTAGCTATGTGAGAGTTCCAAACTGCTGTGCAGCTTAACGGGAACATTGGGTGGGGCCCAACTGGATCTTGGCCTGGACCCCTGCATGCTTCTAAAGTAATTGCTGCATCTTTCAATCTCCTTATAAAGGGGGCCAAAGGAGCACCAAGTGGGGGGGAGAATATAGAAACAGGAGCAGGCTGTTCAGACCACTTTAGGAAGGATGTCAAGGCCTTGGAGAAGGGACGGAGGGGATTTAATTGAACGGTACCAGGGATGAGGGACTTCAGTGATGCGGAGAGACTGGAGAAGCTGGGGTTCTCCTTAGAGCAGAGAAGGTTAAGAAGGAGATTTGATCGAGGTGTTCATGAATGGTTTGATTGGGTAAAGGAGGAGAAGCAGCTTCCAGTGGCAGGCGGGTCGGTAACCCCTCCGCCATGGTTAACATGACCCTCGACCGTGACTGTTCCATTTCACGCATCTCTACTCTCACCCCTTCCCCTCCCTCTCAGAACCATGACAGGGTTCCCCTTGTCCTCACATTTCACCCCACCAGTCTCCACGTTCAACGGATCACCCTCTGCCATTTCCACCACCTCCAGCGTGATCCCACCAGCAGTCACATCTTCCCCTCCCCTCCCCTCTCAGCGTTCCGAAGGGACCGCTCCCTCCACGGCACTCTGGTCCATTCCTCAATCACCCCTTAGCACCCTCTCCCCTTCCCAAGGCACCTTCCCGTGTAAGCACAGGAGATACAACACCTGCCCTTTTACCCCCTCCCTTCCCACTATCCAGGGCCCCAAATACTCCTTCCAGGTGAAACAGCGATTTACTTGCACTTCTTTCAATGTAGTATACTGTATTCACTGCTCCCGATGTGGTCCCCTCTACATTGGGGAAACCAAGCGTAGATTGGGCGACCGCTTTGCGGAGCACCTCCGTTCAGTCCGTAAGTGTGACCCTGAGCTTCCGGTCGCCTGTCACTTTAATTCCCTGCTCCACTCCCACTCTGACCTCGGTCTCCTCGGTCTTCCAATGATGCTCAACGCAAGCTCGAGGAACAGCACCTCATCTTTCGTTTAGGCACTTTACAGCCTCTTGGACTCAACATCGAGTTCAACAATTTCAGAGCGTAACCTCTGCCCATCTTTGGCACCCCCCCCTCCCCCCTCCTCCTCCCCCCACCCCCCACCCCCCCGCCTCGGTAGCTCACACTCTTCATGTGTGAGCCTTGACAGGAATTACCAGACAGCTATTTTTGACTATGGAAGAGCCACAGTCAAGCACAAACTTGCCCTGATGACCACACGAGCACATCGTTGCCAGCAGGGACCACTGGATAGTGATTCCAAAGTTGATGGATTTTCCCTTCCCTTCCACATTTTCCTGCCCAAACTGCTGGACTGCTTACTTGAACTGTATGGTCCAGTGCTACACTGGACTGTCCTCGTACCCACAGTCAGGGCAGCTGTACATTGGCTAACTTTTTAAAAACATACTTTTAGATGTATGCAACAGACCACAATCACTGCTATCAAAAGGATACCCCCCCCACCCTTACCTCCTCCTGCTGCTCTTCATATATTTCAGTGTCATATTGATTCAGCAATAATGTTACAACATTCCTCATTTCTTCATCTAGTACGTCTAGCAGGATTTCTTCCTGCAGGATCCCCTCCAACATCATCTCACTTACTGCCTCTGTCACCTGTGGGATTGAAAACATACGCAGTTAGCAAGTCTTGGGAGCAACTCAGAGCAGATATACACAGCATGCATGGAGTCAGGCTAAAGAAAGCCTTTTATTTATCAGGCTACTCAGAAATGTTTCAAAGAGTTTCAAATACAATGAGTTACCGTGAAGTGCAGCGACTGTTGTTCTGTAGCTACACTCAGCAACATCTCACAGGCAGCACTGAAATGAATGGCCAATTAGACTCTTTCTCTCGTGTTGTTTAAGGGAAGAATGTTGACAAAGGAGAACTCCTCCTCCTCTTCAAACAGTGCCAGGAGATGTTTAAGTATCAGCCTTGGTAGCACTCTCACCGGTGAATCAGGCATTATTGATTCACGCTCCACTCAGGAGATTTGAGCACATGTTCCAGGCTGACATTATGATGCAGTGTTCAGGGAGTGGGCTAGGTGGGCCTCCTCTGTGCTTTAATGATTCTATGAGTGCTGCATTGTCGGTGGTGCCATCTTTTGGATGAGATGTTAAACTAAGGTCTTGAAAATCTTATGGCATTTGTCAAAAAAGAGCAGGGGAACTCTGGTCAATATTTCTCTCTCAACCAACATCACTGTCTCATTATTTGTGGGACCTTGCTGTGCGCAACTTGGCTGCTGTATTTCCCCACATTACAACAGTGATTACACTTCAAAAGTAGTTCATTGGCTATAAAGGGTTTTGGAACATCCTGAGGTTGTGAAAGGCGCTATATAAATGCAAGTTCTTTCTTTGAACAGACTCACGAGCCACGGTTTAATGTCTCATTGAAGCTGACCCTGGAATAAAGCTGAAAGTTTGTTGCTATATCTACCACAGCTTAACATCCGCACTGAACTTGCACACAGCTCAGTGTCCAATGTCTCCCAGGTACTACTGTGACAGTAAGGTGCTACAGCAAGTAAGAGCGAGGCCAAGCTCACTCTTTCAACGTGTTGCTCACCGGTCAATGGCTCTTATATACAGCGTTATTATTAAGGGCTATTCGACAAATCAACATTTCATTACAAGACGAACTTCACTATAACAGGAAAGATGATACTTCTCTCTGTAACAAGGTTACTCAGTGATACCCACAAGCTGTGGCACCATTGGCTCGATCGTCTCTGCCATTAATTCCCTCAGACATTCGCTGATGGCTGCGGTGGTCAGGTGATTGTCGACAAGCTTCTCCACTACGCTTCTGATCAATCCCAAGGTCAAGTCGCTGACAATCTCCTCCAGGAGTGTATCCAACACTGACACAGCCGGTCGCTGCTTCAATACACCCAGTTTTGCCTTCTGTCTGAAAAATACAAGCGGCAGCTGCTGAGATTCTACCGGCTAATCACACATCACAAGGTAATATGGACTAATGGCCGTGTGAGGGATCATCCATCCAGAGAGATCATACCAACATATGAACAATGACAGACGATAAAGACCCTCTGGTTTGTCGTCTATCCCCTGAGATCCCACAATCCCCCTCAGTGCAGCATGATTCTGCTACATTTTCTGAGAGTCCATTCCATGTGTCGGCCAAGACCAGCCTCTTCAGCCTCTCCACAACAGTACAACCAGAGGGCACGGCCTGCGCATAAAGGGGGCTAAATTTAAAACTAATTTGTGGAAACATATTTCTGTGAACGAGTGGCCAATCAATGGAACAAGCTCTCTCGGGAGACGGTGGAAGCAGTTAGTATTGATTCATTCAAATACAAATTACATTGATTTCATTCAGAAAATAACATTTTGGGATCCAGTATTTGAGTAATTGGAGACTCAGAGACCTGACGCGTAGAGAGTGTAGCGTGCTTGGGAGGAACAGGTGACTTTGGGCTAGAAACAGAAAATGTTGGAAAACTCAGCGGGTCAGGCAGCATCTGTGGAGCGAGAAACAGAGTTATCGTTTCAGGTCAATGACCCTTCGTCAGAACTGGAAACAGTTTGTGTCAATGGTTCCCAAAGCTCGCCACCACTGGAGATTTCCTCGCCTCCCATAAGAACATAAAGAAATAGGAGTAGGAGAAGGCTCCGCCATTCAATAAGATCATGGCTGATCTGATCATGGACTCAGATCCACTTCCCTGCCCGCTCCCCATAACCCCTTATTGTTTAAGAAACTGTCTATCTCTGTCTTAAATTTATTCAATGTCCCGGCTTCCACAGCTCTCTGAGGCAAAGAGTTCCACAGATTCACAACCCTCAGAGAAGAAATTTCTCCTCATCTCTGTTTTAAATGGGCGGCCCCTTATTCCAAGATCATGTCCTCTAGTTCTAGTCTCCCCTATCAGTGGAAACATCCTCTCTGCATCCACCTTGTCAAGCCCCCTCATAATCTTATACGTTTCTATAAGATCACCTCTCATTCTTCTGAATTCCAATGAGTAGAGGCCCAACCTACTCAACCTTTCCTCATAAGTCAACCCCCTCATCTCCGGAATCTAGTGAACCTTCTCTGAACTGCCTCCACAGCAAGTATATCCTTTCGTAAATATGGAAACCAAAATTACACGCAGTACTCCAGGTGTGGCCTCACCAATACCCTGTTCAGCTGTAACATAGAAACATAGAAAATAGGTGCAGGAGTAGGCCATTCGGCCCTTCTAGCCTGCACCGCCATTCAATGAGTTCATGGCTGAACATTCAACTTCAGTACCCCATTCCTGCTTTCTCGCCATACCCCTTGATCCCCCTAGCAGTAAGGACCTCATCTAACTCCTTTTTGAATATATTTAGTGAATTGGCCTCAACAACTTTCTGTGGTAGAGAATTCCACAGGTTCACCACTCTCTGGGTGAAGAAGTTCCTCCGCATCTCGGTCCTAAATGGCTTACCCCTTATCCTTAGACTGTGACCCCTGGTTCTGGACTTCCCCAACATTGGGAACATTCTTCCTGCATCTAACCTGTCGAACCCCGTCAGAATTTTAAATGTTTCTATGAAGTCCCCTCTCATTCTTCTGAACTCCAGTGAATACAAGCCCAGTTGATCCAGTCTTTCTTGATAGGTCAGTCCCGCCATCCCGGGAATCAGTCTGGTGAACCTTCGCTGCACTCCCTCAATAGCAAGAATGTCCTTCCTCAGGTTAGGAGACCAAAACTGTACACAATACTCCAGGTGTGGCCTCACCAATGCCCTGTAAAACTGTAGCAACACCTCCCTGCCCCTGTACTCAAATCCCCTTGCTATGAAGGCCAACATGCCATTTGCTTTCTTAACCGCCTGCTGCACCTGCATGCCAACCTTCAATGACTGATGTACCATGACACCCAGGTCTCTTTGCACCTCCCCTTTTCCTAATCTGTCACCATTCAGATAATAGTCTGTCTCTCTGTTTTTACCACCAAAGTGGATAACCTCACATTTATCCACATTATACTTCATCTGCCATGCATTTGCCCACTCACCTAACCTATCCAAGTCGCTCTGCAGCCTCACAGCATCCTCCTCGCAGCTCACAGTGCCACCCAACTTAGTGCCATCCGCAAATTTGGAGATACTACATTTAATCCCCTCATCTAAATCATTAATGTACAGTGTAAACAGCTGGGGCCCCAGCACAGAACCTTGCGGTACCCCACTAGTCACTGCCTGCCATTCTGAAAAGTACCCATTTACTCCTACTCTTTGCTTCCTGTCTGACAACCAGTTCTCAATCCATGTCAGTACACTACCCCCAATCCCATGTGCTCTAACTTTGCACATCAATCTCTTGTGTGGGACCTTGTCGAACGCCTTCTGAAAGTCCAAATATACCACATCAACTGGTTCTCCCTTATCCACTCTACTGGAAACATCCTCAAAAAATTCCAGAAGATTTGTCAAGCATGATTTCCCTTTCACAAATCCATGCTGACTTGGACCTATCATGTCACCTCTTTCCAAATGCACTGCTATGACATCCTTAATAATTGATTCCATCATTTTACCCACAACCGATGTCAGGCTGACCGGTCTACAATTCCCTGTTTTCTCTCTCCCTCCTTTTTTAAAAAGTGGGGTTACATTGGCTACCCTCCACTCCATAGGAACTGATCCAGAGTCAATGGAATGTTGGAAAATGACTGTCAACGCATCCACTATTTCCAAGGCCACCTCCTTAAGTACTCTGGGATGCAGTCCATCAGGCCCTGGGGATTTATCGGCCTTCAATCCCATCAATTTCCCCAACACAATTTCCCGGCTAATAAGGATTTCCCTCAGTTCCTCCTCCTTACTAGACCCCCCGACCCCTTTTATAACCGGAAGGTTGTTCGTGTCCTCCTTCGTGAATACCGAACCAAAGTACTTGTTCAATTGGTCCGCCATTTCTTTGTTCCCCGTTATGACTTCCCCTGATTCTGACTGCAGGGGACCTACGTTTGTCTTTACTAACCTTTTTCTCTTTACATATCTATAGAAACTTTTGCAATCCGTCTTAATGTTCCCTGCAAGCTTCTTCTCATACTCCATTTTCCCTGCCCTAATCAAACCCTTTGTCCTCCTCTGCTGAGTTCTAAATTTCTCCCAGTCCCCAGGTTCGCTGCTATTTCTGGCCAATTTGTATGCCACTTCCTTGGCTTTAATACTATCCCTGATTTCCCTTGATAGCCACGGTTGAGCCACCTTCCCTTTTTTATTTCTATGCCAGACAGGAATGTACAATTGTTGTAGTTCATCCATGCGGTCTCTAAATGTCTGCCATTGCCCATCCACAGTCAACCCCTTAAGTATCATTCGCCAATCCATCTCAGCCAATTCACGCCTCATACCTTCAAAGTTAGCCTTCTTTAAGTTCTGGACCATGGTCTCTGAATTAACTGTTTCATTCTCCATCCTAATGCAGAATTCCACCATATTATGGTCACTCTTCCCCAAGGGGCCTCGCACAACGAGATTGCTAATTAATCCTTTCTCATTACATAACACCCAGTCTAAGATGGCCTCCCCCCTAGTTGGTTCCTCGACATATTGGTCTAAAAAACCATCCCTTATGCACTCCAGAAAATCCTCCTCCACCGTATTGCTTCCAGTTTGGTTAGCCCAATCTATGTGCATATTAAAGTCACCCATTATAACTGCTGCACCTTTATTGCACGCACCCCTAATTTCCTGTTTGATGCCCTCCCCAACATCACTACTACTGTTTGGAGGTCTGTACACAACTCCCACTAACGTTTTTTGCCCTTTGGTGTTCTGCAGCTCTACCCATATAGATTCCACATCATCCAAGCTAATGTCCTTCCTAACTATTGCCTTAATCTCCTCCTTAACCAGCAATGCTACCCCACCTCCTTTTCCTTTTATTCTATCCTTCCTGAATGTTGAATACCCCTGGATGTTGAGTTCCCAGCCCTGCTCATCCTGGAGCCACGTCTCCGTAATCCCAATCACATCATATTTGTTAACATCTATTTGCACAGTTAATTCATCCACCTTATTGCGGATACTCCTTGCATTAAGACACAAAGCCTTTAGGCTTGTTTTTTTAACACCCTCTGTCCTTTTAGAATTTTGCTGTACAATGGCCCTTTTTGTTCTTTGCCTTGGGTTTCTCTGCCCTCCACTTTTCCTCATCTCCTTTCTGTCTTTTGTTTTTGCCTCCTTTTTGTTTCCCTCTATCTCCCTGCATTGGTTCCCATCCCCCTGCCATATTAGTTTAACTCCTCCCCAACAGCACTAGCAAACACTCCCCCGAGGACATTGGTTCCGATTCTGCCCAGGTGCAGACCGTCCGGATTGTACTGGTCCCACCTCCCCCAGAACCGGTTCCAATGCCCCAGGAATTTGAATCCCTCCCTGCTGCACCATTGCTCAAGCCACGTATTCATCTGAGCTATCCTGCGATTCCTACTCTGACTAGCACGTGGCACTGGTAGCAATCCCGAGATTACTACTTTTGAGGTCCTACTTTTTAATTTAGCTCCCTGCTTTTATACTCCATCCCCTTTGCAATAAAGGCTAAGATTCCATTGGACTTACTGATCACTTGCTGTACCTGCATACAATCCTTTTGTGTTTCATGCACAAGTACCCCCAGGTCCCGCTGTACTGTGGCACTTTGCAATCTTTCTCCATTTAAATAATAACTTGCTCTTTGATTTTTTTCTGCCAAAGTGCATGACCTCACACTTTCTAACATTATACTCCATCTGACAAATTCTTGCCCACTCACTTAGCCTGTCTATGTACTCCTGCAGCCTCTTTATGTCCTCCTCATACATTGTCCTTCCTCCCATCTTTGTATCGTCAGCAAACTTGGCTACATTACACTCAGTCCCTTCTTCGAAGTCGTTAATATAGATTGTAAATAGTTGGGGTCCCAGCACTGATCCCTGCGGCACCCTACTGGTTACTGATTGCACTCCCGTCTGGGTCTGTTGTAGACTCATTGATAGAGATCGATTGATTAATTAGTCATTGGATCATGCGACTCCCAGTAGAAGGCGAACTAGATGGACCTTGCGTTATTTCTGTTTAGCAATTCCTATATTCCTCTTTTCCATTCCAAAAAGCTGAAGATTCTACATTTGCCCATAACTCAGGTCCTGGACACCAGCGAGCAGCCTCACTGCACTGCTCCCACACAAATATATGGACAGGTAGCGACTAGCTGCTCCATCGGGCCTGTACACCAGCACCTCCATCCGTTCCCCCTTCACCCACTTACCACGGACTCTCACAAACTCCTGGGAGAGGCAAAGCAATCAAGAATTATTATTTTAAACTTCCTCCCTGACCGCCCCGACCGAAGGTGATCAGGCAGACTCCTGAAGACCATGCTAATTGTGTGCAACCACCGATGACCCACCTACCTTCTCTATGTAGATATGTGTTGGCAACTCGTCCCAGAGGTCGATGACTCTCAGCATCTAACCTAATTCTATGCTCATATTCGTGTGGCTTGGTCTTCCCTAATCTATTTGTTCAACTAGCTTATCCATTTGGACTAAGTCTAACAGGCCTCAATTGAATCTGTTTGAAGTCTACACAGAGGTAGGGAGGAGTGAGGGCTGGAGGAAGTTACAGAGATAAGGCGGAGGTTACAGAGATAGGAAGGGGCGAGGGCCATGGAGGGATTTGAGACACAAGGATGAGCATTTTAAAATCGAGGCGTTTCTTACCAGCAGTACCAATGCAACCACACCACATATTTTTTTTAATTATTCGTGCAAGGGATGTGGACGTCGCTGGCCAGGCCGGCATTTATTGCCCATCCCTAATTGCCCCTTGAGAAGGTGGTGGTGAGCCGCCTTCTTGAACCGCTGCAGTCCGTGTGGTGAAGGTGCTCCCACAGTGCTGTTAGGGAGGGAGTTCCAGGATTGTGACCCAGCGACGATGAAGGAACAGCCGATATATTTCCAAGTCAGGATGATGTTTGACTTGGAGGGTGTGCTCTTGTCGTGTTAGCAGCCAGTGCTGAGATCGATGTCAGGTGGTCCGTTCAGTTTTATTCTTATTATTGTGTTGCGTAGCGGTTTGTTACAACTGGGTGGCTTACTGGGCCATTTCAGAGGCAGTTCAGAGTCAACCACATTGCTGTGTGTCTGGAGTCACCTATAGGCCAGACCGGGTAAGGGCAGCAGATTTCCTTCCCTGAAGGATATTAGTGAGCCCGATTTAACGATAATCCAGTAGTTACATGGTCACCATTACTGACACTAGCTTTTTATTCCAGATTGACTTAATTAACTGAATTTAAATAAATCTGGAATAAAAAGCTTGCATCAGTAATGGAAAGCATGTAACTACCGGATTGTGGTAAAAACCCATCGGGTTCACATATGCCACATCTATTCTGTAGACACAGTCCACTCCCAAAGTACAGCCCAATCTGGCTCCAGAGAATGGAGTCCTTGGAGGATGGAGTCTCACTCCAATTCACTCTGGATTCAGGTCGAGCTCCCTATTCGGGAATTACATGCCACAAGGTTAGCCTTGACGTGAAATGGACACCTTGCAATGTGAGTCGACCAGAATCACTGGCAAGTGCTTACAAATTCGAAGTGGGGCAGTTTGAGGTGTCAGCCGTGGCTTAGTGGGTAGAATTCTCATCTCGGAGTCAGAAAGTTGTGGGTTCAGGTTCCACTCTTGAGGCATAATCCAGGCTGATACAGCAGTGCAGTACTGAGGGAGTACTGCACAGTCAGAGGTGCTGTCTTTCAGATAAGGTGTTAAACCTAGGCCTCCTGCTGCCCTCTCAGGTGGATATAAAAGATCTGATGCCACCACCTAAATCAGGTTATCTGGTCATTATCTCATTGCCGTTTGTGGGTAAATGTGCGACAATTGGCTGCTGCATTTCCTACATTACAACAAAAGTATTTAATTGGCTGTAAAGCACTTTGGGATATCGTGAGGTCAAGAAAGGCGCTAAATGCAAGACTTTCTTTCATTATACTTACTGCAGCTCACTCTGGATGTGGGAATTCTTCATAGTCGGTGCATATACAGGAGGGCTCTAGAAAAAAAATTACACTTCATTAAAAATAGCAGCTTTTGCAACCGTTACACACCTTACATTCTGACATATAGCAGCTGCTGCAGCCGACGACTCAGCTGTTGTCACCCTTAGTACTTGGTATGATACAAAGCAAGTACATACCTCATAAAGGTACAGACTCTACTTAGTTAAACAACCATGGTCAACAAACAGGGAAAGAGATAAGTCTGCATTCATCACACACTGTAGCTTATACAATGATTCCCCTGCAACGTTCTGCAGAGGCCACGGACTGTTTCCACGGATCCTGGTGGATCTCCCGTGCCACACCCCAATGGCCACTCTTCCTTTCTAATCCCAGACAACAAGTGCCAACGGGTGCAGCAGGGTGAGCCCAATTCCATCGTCATTCGACTTCTGAATGTGCACAATATTCAGCATGGGAGAGCAATGGGGATCAGGGGCCTGAGGCCAATTTAGTGCCCTGTCACACTGCCTGAGATCAGGCGCTCAACACACACCAGCCACCAAACACGGATGTGTGACTCAGTACCAAACTTGGCTGCGTTTGCCCACTAGGCCTCCAGCACTTGGAGTCTCTGGTCTCCGGATCACACGTGGAGCATTGTGCACAGTCCTGGTCTCCGTATCACACTTGGAGCACTGTATACAATGGGGAGACCACAATTAGGGGCCATAAATATAAGATAGTCACGAACAAATCCAATAAGGAATGCAGGAGAAACTTCTTTACCCAGGGAGTGGTGGGAATGTGGAAGTCACTGCCACAGGGAGTGGTTGAGGCGAATAGTATCGATGCATTTAAGGGGAAGCTGGATAAACACACGAGGGAGAAAGGAATATGCTGATAGGGTGAGATGAAGAGGGGTGTGAGGAGGCTGGTGTTGGGCAAGAGGGCCTGTTTCTGTGCTGTAAATTCTATGAAAGTTTTACAAGTGATTAGGTGGCGATTGTCCTTTTACCTGGGTTGTGCATCATTTTTAACAGTAGTGTTGCTCGCAGTACCTTAGTGTAGTCACCTGACAGCACTTCCATCAGGGCATCAGGCACAAACTCCTCCTGAAGCACATCCCAGATGAACGAGTCCACAAAGTTCCAAGCAAACGACTTGTTTTCCCTGAAGAAACTGCACGCTGCAAATTCCTACAGGCAGACCAGACGGGATAAAGTCACGTGGCCAAAGAAACACATCAGCACTGTGCCGAGGATTTCCCAATGAGACCATTCTCCCCCCCACCGCCTGTCTGTGCTATGGCGGAGAACACCTCCCCCAGATACTTCGCTGTGGGGAAGGAGGCGATATCTGGGAGCATCTCCTTCCCCATGGCACCCCACCACAGCAAACAGGTCAATAGAGACACTGCTGCAAGCCCACGGGCAGAATGCCTCCCTGCCAGCTTTCCTCAGTAAGTGGTTAGCTCAGAAAGTCCAAAAAGGGACAAGATGTAAAAATCCTTATCCTCCCTGCATCCTCCATCTGTTGGGGGGGGGCTGCTTTATCACATGACATGGTGGCACTCAGAGAGGCCTTTGAGCCCATATTGCACTGAGCCACTCTCTGAACAGCTGCATTTCTGGGGAGGGTGGGGGGCTTTGGAGTACGGCTGATTTTTTGTTCCTCCTCCTTGGGGCACGAAGCAGGACCCCCCCCCCCTCCGAGAAGATCCGCTACCTCAACACGGAGCCGGGATGGGGATTCTTTGCTCTCTTACCCGCTCAAGCCCTGGGTTGTGGCTCAATGTTCTTGATGATGCCTTCGTGTCGCCCTCATGTCTCATTGAGGGAACGTTCTGAAAAGTGAAATCAAACAATTTCCAATCGTGCTGCATTTCCCCGTGCATTCCATGTTAATCATAAATAGTAAAGACAGTAAGAGCAGTAAGATCCCACGAGCAGCAGTGAGACGTACCAGTTCATCTGGTTTGAGGGAGGAATGTTAGCCGGGGCACCGGGAGAGATTCCTGCTCTTCTGCAGACAATACATTGGAACGGTTCGCATCCAGTTCCCTCAGCACTGCTTTGCAGCTTGAATTCACAAGCTTCTGATCCACAGGCGAGAGTGATGTCCAACTCAGCCAAGCTCCCTTCAAATTTATAATTGTTTGGGGAATGACATCTGGAGCCAGGAATAAATTCTGTGTTGCTGTTGGTATCAATTTGTGAAATAAATCGATCTTCAGAGTTGTACAGCAAATTTGAAAAATTGCCAGGAATAATACTGAGCTGAATGTTACCATTGCAACTCTTCAGCTACATCAGGTGCTAAATGTAGGAGTGAATTCCCCAGTCCTGTGCTCGCAGCAGGAGGCAGCATGAAGTGTAGACACAGCTACAATATCGTGCAATTCTCCAACTTTCCTTTCACCATGGCTCCTGCTAGAGTGTGGGACCGGTGAAAATGCCATGCACAATAATTGATCTGCATTAACTCAATGGCCCAAAAATTACAGTTAGTGCTGTTCTTGCTTAACACACTCGTGCCAAGTCTTTCTGCACGATATTAGTGCAGGTGTTAACTTCTATGGGAAGTAAGTGGGTATGTCTGTATTAAGCATAATACAACAGGTGTCAGCTGTGGCTCCATGGGGAGCACTCTCGCCACTGAGTCAGAAAGTTGTGGGTTCAAGTCCGACTCCAGACAATGCAATGCTGAGGGAGTGCTGCACCGTCTGACGTCTTTCGGATGAGACGTTAAACCGAGGCCCTGTCTGCCCTCTCAGGTGGATGTAAAAGATCCCACGGCACTACTCAAAGAAGAGCAGCGGAGTCCAGGCTAATATTTACCCAACAATAGTAAAACAGATTATATGGTCATTATCTAATTGCTGTTTGTGGGAGCTTGCTGTGCACAAATTGGCTGCCGTGTTTCTTACATTACAACAGTGACTACTGTGACTTCATTGGCTGTAAAGCATTTTGAAAGTCCCGAGGTTGTGAAAGGTGCTATATAAATGCAAGTTCTTTCTTTCATTCTTAAGAATAAAATAAGAATGGCGCTGACTGTAATTTCTACCCCAACATCTCCTACTCTAAAGTGTTGACTTTTTCAGGGTGTAGGGTTAAGATCGACTCAATGTGTGAATGCATCTTGGGCCAGTACTGGTTGTCTACTGTGCCCACAAGCATGTGAAGGAGGGGGAAAGCCAAAGTTCCTGCTCCCGATCACTATCCACGAGTCCGGTTAGGAGCTGTAGCCAGGGGAGAAGGTGATCACGCTCAACTGTACTGCACCCATGATCGAATAGCACATCAGTACTCAATGTCGCTTAGAGGAAAATAGCCACTTCAAACAGGCACTGGAGGGCACTGCACACTGTACAGTAACAGTAACTGTACCCTATACCCCAGCACTGTGGAACTGTACCCCGTACCCCAGCACTGTGGAACTGTACCCCATACCCCAGCACTGTGGAACTGTACCCCGTACCCCAGCACTGTGGAACTGTACCCTATACCCCAGCACTGTGGAACTGTACCCCATATCCCAGCACTGTGGAACTGTACCCTATACCCCAGCACTGTGGAACTGTACCTTATACCCCAGCACTGTGGAACTGTACCCCGTACCCCAGCACTGTGGAACTGTACCCTATACCCCAGCACTGTGGAACTGTACCCCATATCCCAGCACTGTGGAACTGTACCCTATACCCCAGCACTGTGGAACTGTACCTTATACCCCAGCACTGTGAAACTGTACCCTATACCCCAGCACTGTGAAACTGTACCCTGTACCCCGTACCCCAGCACTGTGGAACTGTACCCTGTACCCCGTACCCCAGCACTGTGGAACTGTACCCCGTACCCCAGCACTGTGGAACTGTACCCTGTACCCCGTACCCCAGCACTGTGGAACTGTACCCCGTACCCCAGCACTGTGGAACTGTACCCTGTACCCCGTATCCCAGCACTGTGGAACTGTACCCCATACCCCAGCACTGTGGAACTGTACAGAGGACGGCGGGCTGTGCGTCGATGACCTGGCTGCTGGCCTGCCGCGGCTGGGCATCTAACACACAGAGTCCGAGCGGAGGGTTTTTGCGACGAGGGAGCAGGGGCTCCAGCCCAGCGGAGCTCCAAGGACACCAGCCTCGCCCAACTTGCACTCTGTCCCCAGCCGAAGGGACTCTGCACTGGCGCGGACCAAAGGGTCTCTGCTGATGTTTCCGCATCGTCCTCACATCATAAAGAGCGGCTCCGGCTCGGCTCAGCGCAGTATCTTCCAGCCAGCCACCCGGCCAGGGAGAAGCGCTCGGTCCACGGCCACCCGGACCGGGAGGTGTACCGAATTCGGAGGGCGTCTGGCCAGCCGAGGGCACTCCGGGACGACCTGCCGAAGGGACTCCGAGGCCAACGCCGAACCGGCTGGAGGGACCGAGGCGTGGCGTCGTCTCATACTCCCAACCAACTTTTGATTAATTTTTAAACTTTTAGCCAACTTTTAAACTTATTAAACAATTTAGGAGAACTTTTAAAACTTACATGTTAGATTCTCAACCAAAATACTTTTAAACATCTATTATTAACTTACATATTTAACTTTTAACAACTTTTATAAACTTTTTAAATTGGGTCAACTTTTATAATCTAATATTGACTTACATCTTAGATTTTTAACAATTCTTAGAAACTTCTTAAAACGTTTTAACATATCTTAGAAATTTTTGAAATAAATTGGAAACCTTTATCAATTTTTAATCTTTTAAAATAACTTTGGAAGCTACATTCCTAATGCCAGCCCCCAACCTAGCCTTGGGCCATCTACCATCAATGGCACTACCCGGCGCCGTAGGCAATGAGGTTTATCGAGCTGTGCCTGGTCTCCAGTTGTCTTGGGCCCCCTTGCCACTGGACCAAGACCTTGCTCAGCTAAGCCCGTGTGGTTGCCGGTATGCAGTGGCCACCCCACATTAAAAGAACTCACACACAGGCACCTTCCACTCCGTCAG
Organism: Pristiophorus japonicus; assembly: GCF_044704955.1. Taxonomy (NCBI): domain Eukaryota; kingdom Metazoa; phylum Chordata; class Chondrichthyes; family Pristiophoridae; genus Pristiophorus; species Pristiophorus japonicus. Next base: position 219,527,871 of record NC_091987.1, on the reverse strand, counting down.
TATGAAGTTCGGGACCTGGAACATCAGGACCCTCGTGGACAATCCCAACAGCAACAGGCCGGATCTCCGCACCGCCATAGTTGCCCGGGAACTCAGACGTTTTGACATTGACATCGCCGCTCTAAGCGAGACCCGGTGGGCAGGGGAAGGCCAGCTGAAGGAACACGGTGGAGGGTACACCACCTTCTGGAAAGGGAAACCAGAGGCAGAATGCCGCCCTTCATGGAGTCGGCTTTGCCGTCAAGAATGAGCTGGTCGACCGCCTCAAAGACCCCCCCTGTGGGGTTAACGAACGCCTCATGACTCTGCGTATCACCCTATCACGGAACCAATGTGCCGCAGTCATCAGTGCATTCGCCCCCACACTCGATGCAACGGATAAGGCGAAAGAGGGTTTTTATTCCAACCTCGAGACATCCTTGTCCCGCATCCCCACGGGCGACAAATTGATCCTCCTGGGTGATTTTAATGCCAGAGTCGGCAAAGACACAGCCCTCTGGGGAGGCATGATTGGCAGAGAGGGGGTAGGGAAAGCCAGCTCCAGTGGTACCCTACTCCTGACAAAATGTCTCATCACCAACACGCTGTTCCGCCAGAGGGACAAATACAAGGCATCGTGGCAACACCCTCGCTCCAAACACTGACACCTGCTTGACTATGTCGTCGTCCGAGCCAGGGATCGCAAGGGTGTGCGCATCACCCGCGCCATGACAGGAGCTGACGACTGCTGGATGGACCATCGCCTAATCCGATCCATCATCAATATTAACATTGCCCCAAAGCTGAGGGGACAGCAGAAGCAGTGCCGCAAAAAAGTTAATGCCGGGGCACTTAGAGACCCAGCTAAGAGAGCCCTATACAGCCAGCGCCTCACAGACAATCTGGCATGCCTTGATGACCCTGAGATGCTGAATGCTCACAGCACTTGGTCTGTCCTCCAGGCCTCTATAACCAGTGCCTGTGAAGAGAAACTTGGTCACTCAACCAGAAAACATCAGGTCTTGTTTGATGAAAATGATCAGGAGATTGAAGAACTAATAGATCGCAAGCGCAGAGCATTTCTGAGCCTCAAGCAACAACCCAAACGGGAACCGCAAAACAACATTACAGACGGCTCAAGGCTCAGGTCCAACAAAAAACCCGGGACCTAAAGAACAGCTGGTGGATGGAGAAAGCACAGGAGATACAACAACTGGCCGACAGCCATGATATGCGAGGATTCTTCGCTGCAGTCAAGGCCACCTACGGTCCAAACTCCCAAGGCCCCACCCCACTCCTGGTCAAGAATGGGGAAACACTCATCAAGGACACCGAGGCTGTCAGGTCCTGATGGAAGGAGAACTTTGAAGATCACCTCAATCGAGACTCTGCCTTTGACGCAAGTGTTCTTGATTCCATCCCGTAGCATGCCATCCGCCACCACCTCAGTGAAACCCCAACGTTGCACGAGGTTGGCAAAGCCATAAAACAGCTTAAGAATAACCAGGCTACGGGTGCTGATGGAATCCCTGCTGAGGCGCTAAAGTATGGTGGAGAGGTGCTGTTGGCGCGGATACATGATCTCATCTCTCTCATCTGGAGGGAGGAGAGCATGCCGGGAGATCTCAGAGATGTAGTGATTGTGACCAATTTTAAAAAGGGGACAAGTCCGACTGCGGCAACTACAGGGGATTCTCCCTGCTTTCAGCCCCTGGGAAAGTGGTCGCTCGAGTTCTCCTCAATCGGCTTCTCCTTGTGGCCGAGGAGCTCCTCCCGGAATCACAATGCGGATTTCATCCCCTACGGGACACAACGGACATGATCTTTGCAGCGCAACAGTCACAGGAAAAATGCAGGGAGCAGCGCCAGCCCTTATACATGGCCTTTTTCGATCTTACAAAGGCCTTTGACACTGTCAACCATGAGGGCCTATGGAGTGTCCTCCTCCGTTTCAGATGCCCCTAAAGTTTGTCAACATCCTTCACCTGCTTCACGATGACATGCAGGCCGTGATCCTTACCAACGGATCCATTACAGACCCAATCCACGTCCGGACCGGGGTCAAACAGGGTTGCGTCATCGCTCCAACCCTCTTCTCAATCTTCCTCACCGCCATGCTCCACCTCACAATACACAAGCTCCCCGCTGGAGTGGAACTAAACTACAGAACCAGTGGGAAGCTGTTTAACCTTCGCCAACTCCAGGCCAGGTCCAGGATCACTCCAACCTCTGTCGTTGAGCTGCAGTATGCGGGCGATGCTTGCATGTGTGCACATTCAGAGACTGAACTCCAGGATATAGTCAATGTATTCACTGAGGCATATGAAAGCATGGGCCTTACGCTAAACATCCGTAAGACAAAGGTCCTCCACCAGCCTGTCCTCGCCGCACAGCACTGCCTCCCAGTCATCAAGATCCACGGCATGGCCCTCGACAACGTGCACCATTTCCCATACCTCGGGAGCCTCTTATCAACAAAGGCAGACATTGATGCACAGATTCTGCATCACCTCCAGTGCGCCAGTGCAACCCTCGGCCGCCTGCGGAAAAGTGTGTTTGAAGACCAGGTCCTCAAATCTACCACCAAACTCATGGTCAACAGGGCTGTAGTAATACCCACCCTCCTCTATGGGTCTGAGGCATGGACCATGTACAGAAGGCACCTCAAGTCGCTGGAGATATATCACCAACGATGTCTCCGCAAGATCCTGCAAATCTCCTGGGAGGACAGGCGCACCAACATCAGGGTCCTCGACCAGGCCAACATCCCCAGTATTGAGCACTGACCACACTCGATCAGCTTCGCTGGGCAGGCCACATAGTACGCATGCCAGATACGAGACTCCCTAAACAAATGCTTTATACGGAGCTCCTTCATGGTAAATGAGCCAAAGGAGGACAGCGGAAACATAACGTCTCCTTGGTAAAGTGCGACATCACCACTGACACCTAGGAGACCTTGGCCGCAGACCGCCCGAGGTGGAGAAAGTGAATCCGGGAGGGCGCTGAGCTCTCTGAGTCTCAACTCAAGGAGCATGAAGAGGCCAGGCGCAGGCAGCGGAAGGAGTGCGCGGCAAACCAGCCCCACGAATGTCTGTCCCACCTGTAACAGGGTCTGTGGCTCCCGTATCTTCCAGATATAAAAGGGGTCAGAGGGTCTAGTAAGGAAGAGGAACTAAGGGAAATCCTTATTAGTCGGGAAATTGTGTTGGGGAAATTGATGGGATTGAAGGCCGATAAATCCCCAAGGCCTGATGGACTGCATCCCAGAGTACTTAAGGAGGTGGCCTTGGAAATAGCGGATGCATTGACAGTCATTTTCCAACATTCCATAGACTCTGGATCAGTTCCTATGGAGTGGAGGGTAGCCAATGTAACCCCACTTTTTAAAAAAGGAGGGAGAGAGAAAACAGGGAATTATAGACCGGTCAGCCTGACATCGGTAGTGGGTAAAATGATGGAATCAATTATTAAGGATGTCATAGCAGCGCATTTGGAAAGAGGTGACATGATAGGTCCAAGTCAGCATGGATTTGTGAAAGGGAAATCATGCTTGACAAATCTTCTGGAATTTTTTGAGGATGTTTCCAGTAGAGTGGACAAGGGAGAACCAGTTGATGTGGTATATTTGGACTTTCAGAAGGCTTTCGACAAGGTCCCACACAAGAGATTAATGTGCAAAGTTAAAGCACATGGGATTAGGGGTAGTGTGCTGACATGGATTGAGAACTGGTTGTCAGACAGGAAGCAAAGAGTAGGAGCAAATGGGGACTTTTCAGAATGGCAGGCAGTGACTAGTGCGGTACCGCAAGGTTCTGTGCTGGGGCCCCAGCTGTTTACACTGTCCATTAATGATTTAGACGAGGGAATTAAATGCAGTATCTCCAAATTTGCGGATGACACTAAGTTGGGTGGCAATGTGAGCTGCGAGGAGGATGCTATGAGGCTGCAGAGTGACTTGAATAGGTTAGGTGAGTGGGCAAATACATGGCAGATGAAGTATAATGTGGATAAATGTGATGTTATCCACTTTGGTGGTAAAAACAGAGAGACAGACTATTATCTGAATGGTGACAGATTAGGAAAAGGGGAGGTGCAACGAGACCTGGGTGTCATGGTACATCAGTCATTGAAGGTTGGCATGCAGGTACAGCAGGCGATTAAGAAAGCAAATGGCATGTTGGCCTTCATAGCGAGGGGATTTGAGTACAGGGGCAGGGAGGTGTTGCTACAGTTGTACAGGGCTTTGGTGAGGCCAACCTGGAGTATTGTGTACAGTTTTGGTCTCCTAACTTGAGGAAGGACATTCTTGCTATTGAGGGAATGCAGCGAAGGTTCACCAGACTGATTCCCGGGATGGCGGGACTGACATATCAAGAAAGACTAGATCAACTGGGCTTGTATTCACTGGAGTTCAGAAGAATGAGAGGGGACCTCATAGAAACATTTAAAATTCTGACGGGTTTAGACAGGTTAGATGCAGGAAGAATGTTCCCGATGTTGGGGAAGTCCAGAACCAGGGGTCACAGTCTAAGGTTAAGGGGTAAGCAATTTAGGACCGAGATGAGGAGAAACTTCTTCACCCAGAGAGTGGTGAACCTGTGGAATTCTCTACCACAGAAAGTTGTTGAGGCCAATTCATTAAATATATTCAAAAAGGAGTTAGATGTAGTCCTTACTACTAGGGGGATCAAGGGGTATGGCGAGAAAGCAGGAATGGGGTACTGAAGTTGCATGTTCAGCCATGAACTCATTGAATGGTGGTGCAGGCTCGAAGGGCCGAATGGCCTACTCCTGCACCTATTTTCTATGTTTCTATGTATCGGACTGTTCAGCCATCAAAGAACTCACTTAGGGAGTGGAAGCAAGTCCTCCTCGATTCCGAGGGACTGCCTATGATGATGATGGAACTATACCCGTACCCTAGCACTGTGCACTGTACAGCAACAGTAACTGTACCCCGTACCCCAGCACTGTGGAACTGTACCCTGTACCCCAGCACTGTGCACTGTAGAACTGTATACCATACCCCAGCACTGTGCACTGTAGAACTGTAGAACTGTATACCATACCCCAGCACTGTGCACTGTGGAACTGTATACCATACCCCAGCACTGTGCACTGTAGAACTGTAGAACTGTATACCATACCCCAGCACTGTGCACTGTGGAACTGTATACCATACCCCAGCACTGTGCACTGTGGAACTGTATACCATACCCCAGCACTGTGCACTGTGGAACTGTATACCATACCCCAGCACTGTGCACTGTGGAACTGTATACCATACCCCAGCACTGTGCACTGTAGAACTGTATACCATACCCCAGCACTGTGCACTGTGGAACTGTATACCATACCCCAGCACTGTGCACTGTAGAACTGTATACCATACCCCAGCACTGTGCACTGTGGAACTGTATACCATACCCCAGCATTGTGCACTGTAGAACTGTATACCATACCCCAGCACTGTGCACTGTGGAACTGTATACCATACCCCAGCACTGTGCACTGTGGAACTGTATACAATGTCCTCGGCGGAGTGTTTGCTAGTGCTGTTGGGGAGGAGTTAAACTAATATGGCAGGGGGATGGGAACCAATGCAGGGAGATAGAGGGAAACAAAAAGGAGGCAAAAGCAAAAGACAGAAAGGAGATGAGGAAAAGTGGAGGGCAGAGAAACCCAAGGTAAAGAACAAAAAGGGCCATTGTACAGCAAAATTCTAAAAGGACAGAGGGTGTTAAAAAAACAAGCCTAAAGGCTTTGTGTCTTAATGCAAGGAGTATCTGTAATAAGGTGGATGAATTAACTGTGCAAATAGATGTTAACAAATATGATGTGATTGGGATTACGGAGACGTGGCTCCAGGATGATCAGGGCTGGGAACTCAACATCCAGGGGTATTCAACATTCAGGAAGGATAGAATAAAAAGGAAAAGGAGGTGGGGTTGCATTGCTGGTTAAGGAGGAGATTAAGGCAATAGTTAGGAAGGACATTACCTTGGATGATGTGGAATCTATATGGGTAGAGCTGCAGAACACCAAAGGGCAAAAAACATTAGTGGGAGTTGTGTACAGACCTCCAAACAGTAGTAGTGATGTTGGGGAGGGCATCAAACAGGAAATTAGGGGTGCGTGCAATAAAGGTGCAGCAGTTATAATGGGTGACTTTAATATGCACATACATTGGGCTAACCAAACTGGAAGCAATACGGTGGAGGAGGATTTCCTGGAGTGCATAAGGGATTGTTTTTTAGACCAATATGTCGAGGAACCAACTAGGGGGGAGGCCATATTAGACTGGGTGTTGTGTAATGAGAGAGGATTAATTAGCAATCTCGTTGTGCGAGGCCCCTTGGGGAAGAGTGACCATAATATGGTGGAATTCTGCATTGGGATGGAGAATGAAACAGTTAATTCAGAGACCATGGTCCAGAACTTAAAGAAGGCTAACTTTGAAGGTATGAGGCGTGAATTGGCTGGGATGAATTGGCGAATGATACTTAAGGGGTTGACTGTGGATGGGCAATGGCAGACATTTAGAGACCGCATGGATGAACTACAACAATTGTACATTCCTGTCTGGCATAAAAATAAAAAAGGGAAGGTGGCTCAACCGTGGCTATCAAGGGAAATCAGGGATAGTATTAAAGCCAAGGAAGTGGCATACAAATTGGCCAGAAATAGCAGCGAACCTGGGGACTGGGAGAAATTTAGAACTCAGCAGAGGAGGACAAAGGGTTTGATTAGGGCAGGGAAAATGGAGTATGAGAAGAAGCTTGCAGGGAACATTAAGACGGATTGCAAAAGTTTCTATAGATATGTAAAGAGAAAAAGGTTAGTAAAGACAAACGTAGGTCCCCTGCAGTCAGAATCAGGGGAAATCATAATGGGGAACAAAGAAATGGCGGACCAATTGAACAAGTACTTTCGTTCGGTATTCACGAAGGAGGACACAAACAACCTTCCGGTTATAAAAGGGGTCGGGGGGTCTAGTAAGGAGCAGGAACTGAGGGAAATCCTTATTCGCCGGGAAATTGTGTTGGGGAAATTGATGGGATTGAAAGCCGATAAATCCCCAGGGCCTGATGGACTGCATCCCAGAGTACTTAAGGAGGTGGCCTTGGAAATAGTGGATGCATTGACAGTCATTTTCCAACATTCCATTGACTCTGGATCAGTTCCTATAGAGTGGAGCGTAGCCAATGTAACCCCACTTTTTAAAAAAGGAGGGAGAGAGAAAACAGGGAATTAAAGACCGGTCAGCCTGACATCGGTAGTGGGTAAAATGATGGAATCAATTATTAAGGATGTCATAGCAGTGCATTTGGAAAGAGGTGACATGATAGGTCCAAGTCAGCATGGATTTGTGAAAGGGAAATCATGCTTGACAAATCTTCTGGAATTTTTTGAGGATGTTTCCAGTAGAGTGGACAAGGGAGAACCAGTTGATGTGGTATATTTGGACTTTCAGAAGGCGTTTGACAAGGTCCCACACAAGAGATTGATGTGCAAAGTTAGAGCACATGGAATTGGGGGTAGTGTACTGACATGGATTGAGAACTGGTTGTCAGACAGGAAGCAAAGAGTAGGAGTAAATGGGTACTTTTCAGAATGGCAGGCAGTGACTAGTGGGGTACCGCAAGGTTCTGTGCTGGGGCCCCAGCTGTTTACACTGTACATTAATGATTTAGATGAGGGGATTAAATGTAGTATCTCCAAATTTGCGGATGACACTAAGTTGGGTGGCAGTGTGAGTTGCGAGGAGGATGCTGTGAGGCTGCAGAGTGACTTGGATAGGTTAGGTGAGTGGGCAAATGCATGGCAGATGAAGTATAATGTGGATAAATGTGAGGTTATCCACTTTGGTGGTAAAAACAGAGAGACAGACTATTATCTGAATGGTGACAGATTAGGAAAAGGGGAGGTGCAAAGAGACCTGGGTGTCATGGTACATCAGTCATTGAAGGTTGGCATGCAGGTGCAGCAGGCGGTTAAGAAAGCAAATGGCATGTTGGCCTTCATAGCAAGGGGATTTGAGTACAGGGGCAGGGAGGTGTTGCTACAGTTGTACAGGGCCTTGGTGAGGCCACACCTGGAGTATTGTGTAGTTTTGGTCTCCTAACCTGAGGAAGGACATTCTTGCTATCGAGGGAGTGCAGCGAAGGTTCACCAGACTGATTCCCGGGATGGCGGGACTGACATATCAAGAAAGACTGGATCAACTGGGCTTGTATTCACTGGAGTTCAGAAGAATGAGAGGGGACCTCATAGAAACATTTAAAATTCTGACAGGGTTAGACAGGTTAGATGCAGGAAGAATGTTCCCAATGTTGGGGAAGTCCAGAATCAGAGGTCACAGTCTAAGGATAAGGGGTAAGCCATTTAGGACCGAGATGCGGAGGAACTTCTTCACCCAGAGAGTGGTGAACCTGTGGAATTCTCTACCACAGAAAGTTGTTGAGGCCAATTCACTAAATATATTCAAAAAGGAGTTAGATGAGGTCCTTACTACTAGGGGGATCAAGGGGTATGGCGAGAAAGCAGGAATGGGGTACTGAAGTTGAATGTTCAGCCATGAACTCATTGAATGGCGGTGCAGGCTAGAAGGGCCGAATGGCCTACTCCTGCACCTATTTTCTATGTTTCTATGTTTCTATACCCCAGCACAGAGAGCACAAAAAGGAACAAAAGTCTTTGGAAGAGAAAAGGAGAACATGGAAAGAAAAAAAATAGTCTCTGAAAAAACAACAAACAACAGAATGTTTTCCTCAAGCATAGATAGAAGAATATTACGCACCTTCCTGTGGTGGAGTCCTACCTGTAGAGGGAGATCTGCGGGGCGACTCACGTCAGTGTTGCAACGTTCTAGATGACCGATTGGCTGCTGAAAGCTGCAGTTTGCTGACTTCCTCAGAGCCCCCTCTCTGATCGAACAGGAGATTCACAGAAAACTAATCACTGGCACGGCATAGAACAGCATCACCAAGACAAGGCAATGTCGCAGAGTCATTCTTCACCGATATAAACTGCCTCTAAAGCCCTGACCAATATTCCTCTCACCCAATGCCCCCAAACAGCAGATTGGACCCTCAATCACTCAATGCTGTCTGTAGGAGCTCAAACTGGCTGCCACGTTTCGTACATGACAACAACTGCTGCACTTCAAAGTTAGTCTCTGCATGTCACGCACCTTAAACCTTTATAAATATTATATGGGAAGAGAGGCAGCCATGCTGCTGCTGTTAGGTACAGGGAAAAGAAAAATCTGAATATTAAGCCACTCGTGGCAGCGTGCTTTCCTATGTGCAACATGAAAGAAATGTTTTTTTATTAAGCAAGAGCTTGCATTTATATAGCACCTATCACATCCACTCAAAATCCAGAGTTATCACAACCTATGAATTACTTTTGAGGTGCAGCCAATGTGGGTAAATGTGGCAGCCAATTTATGCAGAGAAAGCTCTCACAAGCGGCACATGAAATGAATAGCCAGTTAATCTGGTTTTGGGCAGTGATAGAAATATTCAATCCCTGTGATCTTCTTTGAATAGTTATATGAGAATTTTAACAACAACCTGAACCACTGAAACATGCAGACGGGGCCTCGGGTTATTCTGAAGGACGGCACTTCCGATAGTGCAGGGCTAGATTCAGCCTAGAGGATGCAGTCAAATCCTGCAGTGGACTTCAATATGTTCGTTTGTAATGAAGAACTTGCATTTATATAGCCTCTTTCACAACCTTAGGACGACCTAGAGTACTTCACAGCCAATGAAGTACTTTTGAAGTCCAGTCACAATTGTGATGTAGGAAACGTAGCAGCCAATTTACGCAAACAGTATTTGGTGTTGTTTGAATAAATATTTAACATCTCATGAGAAAATCAGCACCTCCAAATATGCAGCACTCCCTCAATCCTGCACTAAAGTTCCAACCTGGATACAGTGCCCGAGTTGTGCAGTGCGGCTCAAAGCTACAATCTTCTGCCTCACAAACAAAAGGACCATCAGAGAATGTTTCTTTCACTTCAAACACAGAGAATATACCCCAGGGTCTGGCCAATATAAATAGGAAAAAAATCTTCAAATGTTAAAAATCCAAAATAGAAACAGAAAATACTGGAAACGCGGAACCTGAAAGAGAGGCCAATGCTTTGGGTTAGGTTGTTTGTCAGAAGCCCAGAGCGCCTGTGTTCGCAGTCAATGCAAGCTGCTTGTCAGTGATGCTGAACCATTCGGCAATTTGGGAGTTTATTTTTACAAAAATGATGAATGAATTAAATTCAGTTTAATGTAGTGGCTGGTATGAGACACATGACTGAAGAATAATAACCTTCTCTGATCCCGAGACTAAATGCACAATTGATGAAATATTGCACAAAGCTCTAAAGGCTGGACACAAGGAGATGCTGTAGCCTCTCAAGCAGCTAGTGGGGATCTAATAGCCTGGAGTTCTACAAAACACCTTCAGTGTCGATGTACTGCGCTCTGTCCCAGGAACAGTCCATGCGTTCAATGATTACCAGTGCTGGATAAGTAAGCGTGGAGTAGCTGTTGCTCTCTGTGAGTGACAGCTTTGCTCGGTGTCATTTCAGGAGTCCGGCGGGGACTTCCTACAATGAATATAAGCAGATAATACTGGGAATACACAGCAGGCACGACAGTAACCGAAGGAGAAAGGGCAAGTTTCAACAAGGGTGAAGCTCGCCGCCCAGCGCCCAGCGCTAACCGCCCAGCGCTAACCGCCCAGCGCTCACCGCCCAGCGCTCACCGCTCACCGCCCAGCGCTCACCGCCCACCGCCCAGCGCTCACCGCTCACCGCCCAGCGCTCACCGCTCACCGCCCAGCGCTCACCGCCCAGCGCTCACCGCTCACCGCCCACCGCCCACCGCCCAGCGCTCACCGCCCAGCGCTCACCGCCCAGCGCTAACCGCTCACCGCCCAGCGCTAACCGCTCACCGCCCAGCGCTAACCGCTCACCGCCCAGCGCTCACCGCCCACCGCCCAGCGCTCACCGCCCAGCGCTAACCGCTCACCGCCCAGCGCTAACCGCTCACCGCCCAGCGCTAACCGCCCAGCACTAACCGCTCACCGCCCAGCGCTCACCGCCCAGCGCTAACCGCTCACCGCCCAGCGCTAACCGCTCACCGCCCAGCGCTAACCGCCCAGCGCTAACCGCTCACCGCCCAGCGCTCACCGCCCAGCGCTAACCGCTCACCGCCCAGCGCTAACCGCTCACCGCCCAGCGCTCACCGCTCACCGCCCAGCGCTCACCACCCAGCGCTAACCGCTCACCGCCCAGCGCTCACCGCTCACCGCCCAGCGCTAACCGCCCAGCGCTAACCGGCCAGCGCTAACTGCTCACCGCCCAGCGCTCACCGCCCAGCGCTCACCGCCCAGCGCTCACCGCTCACCGCTCAGCGCTCACCGCCCAGCGCTCACCGCCCAGCGCTCACCGCTCACCGCCCAGCGCTAACCGCCCAGCGCTCACCGCCCAGCGCTAACCGCCCAGCGCTAACCGCCCAGCGCTCACCGCTCACCGCCCAGCGCTCACCGCTCACCGCCCAGCGCTCACCGCTCACCGCCCAGCGCTCACCGCCCAGCGCTAACCGCTCACCGCCCAGCGCTCACCGCCCAGCGCTAACCGGCCAGCGGTAACCGGCCAGCGCTAACCGCTCACCGCTAACCGCCCAGCGCTAACCGGCCAGCGCTAACCGCTCACCGCCCAGCGCTAACCGCTCACCGCCCAGCGCTCACCGCCCAGCGCTAACTGCCCAGCGCTAACTGCCCAGCGCTAACCGCCCAGCGCTCACCGCCCAGCGCTAACTGCCCAGCGCTAACTGCCCAGCGCTAACCGCCCAGCGCTCACCGCCCAGCGCTAACTGCCCAGCGCTAACCGCCCAGCGCTCACCGCCCAGCGCTCACCGCCCAGCGCTAACTGCCCAGCGCTAACTGCCCAGCGCTAACCGCCCAGCGCTCACCGCCCAGCGCTAACTGCCCAGCGCTAACTGCCCAGCGCTCACCGCCCAGCGCTCACCGCCCAGCGCTAACTGCCCAGCGCTAACCGCCCAGCGCTAACTGCCCAGCGCTAACCGCCCAGCGCTAACCGCCCAGCGCTCACCGCCCAGCGCTAACCGCCCAGCGCTAACCGCCCAGCGCTCACCGCTCACCGCCCAGCGCTAACCGCCCAGCGCTAACCGCTCACCGCCCAGCGCTAACTGCCCACCGCTCACCGCCCAGCGCTCACCGCTCACCGCCCAGCGCTCACCGCCCAGCGCTCAATGCCCAGCGCTCACCGCTCACCGCCCAGCGCTCACTGCCCAGCGCTCACTGCCCAGCGCTCACCGCTCACCGCCCAGCGCTCACAGCCCAGCGCTCACCGCCCAGCGCTCACTGCCCAGCGCTCACCGCCCACCGCCCAGCGCTCACAGCCCAGCGCCCACCGCCCAGCGCTCACCGCCCAGCGCTCACCGCCCAGCGCTCACCGTTCACCGCCCAGCGCCCACCACCCACCGCTCACCGCCCAGCGCTCACCGCCCAGCGCTGACTGCCCAGCGCTCAACGCCCACCGCTCAACGCCCAGCGCTCAACGCCCACCGCTCACCGCCCAGCGCTCACCGCCCACCGCTCACCGCCCAGCGCTCACTGCCCAGCGCTCAACGCCCACCGCTCACCGCCCAGCGCTCAACGCCCAGCGCTCAACGCCCACCGCCCACCGCTCAACGCCCACCGCTCAACGCTCACCGCCCAGCGCTAACTGCCCAGCGCTAACTGCCCAGCGCTCAACGCCCAGCGCTCAACGCCCACCGCCCAGCGCTAACCGCCCAGCGCTCACCGCCCAGCGCTCACCGCCCAGCGCTCACCGCCCAGCGCTCACCGCCCAGCGCTAACCGCCCAGCGCTAACCACCCAGCGCTCAACGCCCAGCGCTCACCGCCCAGCGCTAACCGCCCAGCGCTAACCGCCCAGCGCTCAACGCCCAGCGCTCACCGCCCAGCGCTAACCGCCCAGCGCTAACTGCCCAGCGCTCAACGCCCAGCGCTAACTGCCCAGCGCTAACTGCCCAGCGCTCACGCTCACCGCCCAGCGCTCACCGCCCAGCGCTCACCGCCCAGCGCTCACCGCCCAGCGCTCACCGCCCGCGCTCACCGCCCACGCTCACCGCCCACCGCTCACCGCCCAGCGCTCAACGCCCAGCGCTCACCGCCCAGCGCTAACTGCCCAGCGCTAACTGCCCAGCGCTCACCGCCCAGCGCTAACCGCCCAGCGCTCACCGCCCAGTGCTCACCGCCCAGCGCTAACTGCCCAGCGCTCACCGCCCAGTGCTCACCGCCCAGCGCTCACCGCCCAGCGCTCACCGCCCAGCGCTAACTGCCCAGCGCTCACCGCTCACCGCCCAGCGCTCACCGCCCAGCGCTCACCGCCCAGCGCTAACTGCCCAGCGCTCACCGCTCACCGCCCAGCGCTCACCGCCCAGCGCTCACCGCCCAGCGCTCACCGCCCAGCTCCCAGCGCTCACCGCCCAGCGCTAACTGCCCAGCGCTCACCGCTCACCGCCCAGCGCTCACCGCTCACCGCCCAGCGCCCACGCTCACCGCCCAGCGCTCACCGCCCAGCGCTGACTGCCCACCGCTCACCGCCCAGCGCTCACCGCCCAGCGCTCACCGCCCAGCGCTCACCGCTCACCGCCCAGCGCCCACGCTCACCGCCCAGCGCTCACCGCCCAGCGCTCACCACTCACCGCTCACCGCCCACGCTCACCGCCCAGCGCTCACCGCCCAGCGCTGACTGCCCAGCGCTCACCGCCCAGCGCTCACCGCCCAGCGCTCACCGCCCAGCGCTAACTGCCCAGCGCTCACCGCCCAGCGCTAACTGCCCAGCGCTCACCGCCCACGCTCACCGCCCAGCGCTCACCGCCCAGCGCTAACTGCCCAGCGCTCACCGCCCACCGCTCACCGCCCAGCGCTCAACGCCCAGCGCTAACTGCCCAGCGCTCACCGCCCAGCGCTAACTGCCCAGCGCTCAACGCCCAGCGCTCACCGCCCAGCGCTCACCGCCCAGCGCTAACTGCCCAGCGCTCACCGCCCAGCGCTAACTGCCCAGCGCTCAACGCCCAGCGCTCAACGCCCAGCGCTCACCGCCCACGCTCACCGCCCAGCGCTCACCGCCCACGCTCACCACCCAGCGCTAACCGCCCAGCGCTCACCGCTCACCGCCCAGCGCTCACCGCCCACGCTCACCGCCCACCGCCCAGCGCTCACCGCCCAGCGCTCACCGTCCAGCGCTCACCGCCCAGCGCTCACCGCCCAGCGCTCACCGCCCAGCGCTGACTGCCCAGCGCTCACCGCCCAGGCTCACCGCCCAGCGCTCACCGCCCACGCTCACCACCCAGCGCTAACCGCCCAGCGCTCACCGCTCACCGCCCAGCGCTCACCGCCCACGCTCACCGCCCACCGCCCAGCGCTCACCGCCCAGCGCTCACCGTCCAGCGCTCACCGCCCAGCGCTCACCGCCCAGCGCTCACCGCCCAGCGCTGACTGCCCAGCGCTCACCGCCCAGGCTCACCGCCCAGCGCTCACCGCCCAGCGCTGACCGCCCAGCGCTCACCGTCCAGCGCTCACCGCCCAGCGCTCACCGTCCAGCGCTCACCGCCCAGCGCTCACCGCCCAGCGCTCACCGCCCACGCTCACCGCCCACGCTCACCGCCCACGCTCACCGCCCAGCGCTCACCGTCCAGCGCCCACCGCCCAGCGCTGACTGCCCACGCTATCCTGCTGTGTATTTTCAGTACTTCCTATTTTTATTTCAGCATTTGCAAGTTTTCTTTTACTATCAAATAAAAAACCTGAGCACCCAGTAACGTTATCGGAATCGGACTGTGTGATTCAGATTAAATCTTGCCCTGGGCATTGTGAACTTCCTGGTTAGTCTTAGCTGCAGCAGTAACCACTCCCCCGCCTCAAGGCCAGGCTGGGAGCTACATGAACTGACCACTAGGAGGTGCCTGCAAGCAACCCCGGGGTCCCTGAGGGAGGAATTCTCCCTTTAAAGGGGGTTCTCATGGTGAAACTCCTTTTGTTTAAAACCTTATCATAATGTGGTATTATATTAATATATTCACTGTATTTTCTCTATTATTTATTTCCCTTACCTGCTACTGGCCTTTTCAGTGATCAGTGGAGAAACCACTACCCGGAGACCCCGTCTCAGATCGGCGGAGGGTGTGTTGGGAACTCCATCAGGTATAAGCAGCCTAGGAGAGCAGGGTAGGGCAGAGCAGGAAATTATCACCCAGCTAATTACAGAAAGACAAGAGAGAATATACTACATTAATATAGCCCAATTAACAGTCATCTCATTCGCCCCGTGTATTCTCCCACTGTCCCTCGGGTCAATAATCCCTTCAAATAAAACCTTCCCGCTGCTCTGAACTATTCAATGAAGACAGTAATGGGGTGTCTCGTTTACACCCGTCAATAAACATTGGGACTATACATAAACGCCGTTTTGCTGCTGGAGGTCCATAAGAACATAAGAATTAGGAGCAGGAGTCGGCCATTCGGCCCCTCGAGCCTGCTCCGCCAATCAGTGAGATTGTGGCTGACCTTCGACCTCAACTCCACTTTCCTGCACTGTCCCCATATCCCTCGATTCCCTTAATATCCAAAAATCTATCTATCTCTGTCTTGAATATACCTAAAGACTGAGCCTCCACAGCCCTCTGGGCAGAGAATTCCAAAAATTCACAACACTCTGGGTGAAGAAATTTCTTCTTATCTCCGTCTTAAATGGCCGACCCCTTATTCTGAGACTGTGACCCCTGGTTCTAGACTCCCCAGCCTGGGGGAAACATCCTCCCTGCATCTACCCTGTCAGGCCCTGTAAGAATTGTGTATGTTTCAATGAGATCACCTCTCATTCTTCTAAACTCTAGATAATATAGGCCTAGTCTACTCAATCTCTCCTCATAGGACAATGCACCATCCCAGGAATCAGTCTGGTGAACCTTCGTTGCACTCCCTCTATGGCAAGTATATCCTTCCTCAGGTAAGGAGACCGACACTGTACACAGTACTCCAGGTGTGGTCTCACCAGGGCCCGATATAATTGCTGTACGATGTCTTTACTCTGATACTCAAATCCTCCTGTAATAAAGACCAACATACCATTTGCTTTCCTAATTACTTGCTGTACCTGCATGTTAACTTTCAGTGATTGGTGTACAAGGACACCCAGATCCCCCTGAACACCAACATTTCCCAATCTCTCACCGTTTAAAAATACTCTGCTTTTCTATTTTTCCTCCCAAAGTGGATAACTTCACATTTCTCCACATTATATTCCATTTGCCATGTTCTTGCCCACTCACTGAGCCTGTCTCTATCCCCTTGAAGCCTCTTTGCATCCTCCTCACAACTTACATTCCCACCTAGCTTTGTACCATCAGCAAACTTGGATATATTACATTTGGTTCCCTCATCCAAATAATCATCCAGATATAGATTGTGAATAGCTGGGGCCCAAACACCGATCCTTGCGGCACCCCACTAGTTACAGTCTGCCAACCCCAAAATTACCTGTTTATTCCTACTTTCTATTTTCTGTCCGTTAACCAATCCTCAATCCATGCTCGCATATTACCCCCAATCCCATGAGCACTAATTTTGCTCAATAACATCTTGTGTGACACGTTATCGAATGCCTTCTGAAAATCCAAATACACACATCCACTGGTCCCCTGATATCTACTCTGCTAGTTACAACCTCAAAAGACTCGAACAGATTTGTCAAACATAATTTCCCTTTCAGAAATCCGTGTTGACTCTGCCCAATCCTATTATTCTGTTCTAAGTGCCCTGTAACCACCTCCTGAAAAATAGATTCTAGTATTTTCCCTACTATTGATGTAAGGCTAACTGGTCTGTAGATCCCCTTTTTCTCTCTCCCTCCTTTCTTAAATAGCGGGGCGGGGAGGGTGAGTAGGAGAGGGAGAGGCAGGGTGGGCAGGACTGTGGGGCCGAGCGGGAGGGGAGGGGAGGGCAGGGCAGGGCTGGGCTGTAGATAGGGACTGAGCAGGAAGGTCGGGGCAGGAGGTCTGTCAAAACTTCATTCACAAGCTTCTTAAAATTTCTAACACCCTTCATTTGTGCTGGCTCCGAGTTGGCTATTCTGCACATTTACCACCCTGAGACGGGCGGAATTCTGTCCTATTTGTGCATCTTCCTTTATTCATCGGAGCGTGAATCCATATCCATATCCCCCTGCCCTGGAGCTCGGGTCTCGGAGGGGCTATTGCAGATCCACCAGGATCATACGGGGGCGAAAAGGGTTAACCTATGTGGACAGATTGCATAAACTTGGTGAGTATTACTGATGTTAGAAGATTAAGGGTGATCTAATTGAGTTGTTTAAATGAGTTGATAAAGTGGATCGAGAGAAACTATTCCCACTGGTGGGAGGAGCCCAGAACAAGGGGCACAACGTTAAAGTTAGAGCCCGGTCGTTCAGGGGTGATGTCAGGAAGCACTTCTTCACACAAAGGGTCGTGGGAATCTGGAATTCTCTCCCCTAAAACTGTTGAGTCTGGGGATCAATTGAAAATTTCAAAACTGAGATTAATAGATTTTTGTTGGGTAAGGGCATCAAAAAATATGGAGCTAACGCAGGTAAATGGGGTTGAGGTACAGAGCAGCCGCAATCGATTAGAATGGGGGAACAGACATGAGGGGCTGAATGACATCCTTCTGTTCCTAACCTCCTATATTCCACAGGAAATCTTAGAAATAAGCTTACCTGGGCAGGTAGGATGGGGAGTGCACCTTCCGCCTGTTACGCTGACTGGATGAATGGGCACATAGATGAGCATCACTATCCTCCAGGTTATCCCATCCCGCACGTGAAACAAGGCCAAGCTGCTGTCGAACACGATTTAAACTGCAGAGAAATATGCAATGTGTTCAGAGACTGCCACAGCATTGCTGCCATGTGACCCTGACTTGGTGTCAGCTGTGGCTCAGAGCGCGCACTCTCACCTCACAGTCAGACAGTTGTGAGTTTGGGACCCATTCCACAGACTTCAGCCCATAATCTAGGCCAGCACCGCACTATCGGAGGGGCAGTACTGAGGGAGTGCCGCACTGTCGGAGGGGCAGTACTGAGGGAGGGCCGCACTGTCGGAGGGGCAGTACTGAGGGAGTGCCGCACTGTCGGAGGGGCAGTACTGAGGGAGTGCCGCACTGTCGGAGGGGCAGTACTGAGGGAGTGCCGCACTGTCGGAGGGGCAGTACTGAGGGAGCGCCGCACTGTCGGAGGGGCAGTACTGAGGGAGCGCCGCACTGTCAGAGGGGCAGTACTGAGGGAGCGCCGCACTGTCGGAGGGACAGTACTGAGGGAGCGCCGCACTGTCGGAGGGGCAGTACTGAGGGAGGGCCGCACTGTCGGAGGGGCAGTACTGAGGGAGGGCCGCACTGTCGGAGGGGCAGTACTGAGGGAGGGCTGCACTGTCGGAGGTGCCGTCTTTCGAAAAAGACTTAAAATCAAGGTCCCATCTGCCCTCTCAGGTGGGCATAAAAGATCCCATCTGGTCATTATCACACTGGGGTTTGTGCCCGCTGAACGCTAATTGGCTGCCGCGTTTCCTGCAGGGACTACATTTATATAGCGCCTGTCATGAGCTCAGGCTGTCCCATAGCACTAATGACAGGTGCTATATAAATGCAAGTCTTTCTTTCTAACATAAGTCAATGAGTTGCCACAAACAACATCTTCAATTAATAATATTGTTCATTTTTGGTGGGTGAAAATGCAATGGGAAAGGAAAGTCAATGTTAAGATCAAAAGGAAGAGAATATTGTGAAGTCAGAGGGTCCTACAGAGTTACAGACAATAGCTTCCCAACGGGTCTGCCAACACATTTAATGGATTCATTGCAAAGTACAGGAGTCCAGAGAAGCCCTTAGCACTGCAGGATCCGTCACTCCAGCCGTCGACAAACAGCAAGTGAGCCGAGAGGCTTTATCCGATGTGCTCCACTAATATGGTGATCTACCCGCTTCTCTCTTGCTTTTACCAGGTGTGAGCCTGTGCTGGTTTGAGGTTTAGTTGCAAGATGGAAGAGTGGTATTGATGCGAAGTTTGGTAATGTGCAACTTCTGCAGGAAGCTGTACATCTGCCAGTCAGCTGCATCAGGACAGCAGGAGAGTAAAGAGAAGCATTCAGGAAGGAAAGGACAAAACTGACAGAGCCTCTGAGACAGAGTTGGGTTAAAAGCTGCAAGCACCCACTAAACATTGACCTCGATTTCCATAGCATGACTTAAAGAACTGGTCTCCAACCAATTGCAAATATTTCATTTATCAGTTAACACTGTGAATGGACGACATCTAGAGGTGCCAAAGATATCTCCCTTTCTTTCTCTTTCTTGTTGTTTTGATATCAGATTGTGCAGGTGAGGGATTTCAGTTCTGGGGTACACTGTATCCCACTTCTCGCATCCTGTGTCCGAGCCAAGGCTACGCACATCATCGACAGTGCGGCTGAAATGCAGGGCAGAGTTCCTGCTTCACTGTCTCAGCAATACGGCGTAACTATCCTGGGTGGGTTAGATGGAAGAGGACGACACAGGAGGGTTTCACCCCATCGTGCAATAGTGATGGGGAGGGCAAGTGCGGCTGTGAACCGCTCAGTTCCAGTCACGTGCTGATGGAACCCAGAAGAAGCAACACCACATTAAATGTGAGTGGTGGTTGTAATAACCCTTGGATGGTGCAGTGAATTAGTTTGTAATAACCCTTGGATGGTGCAGTGAATTAGTTTGTAATAACCCTTGGATGGTGCAGTGAATTAGTTTGTAATAACCCTTGGATGGTGCAGTGAATTAGTTTGTAATAACCCTTCGATGATGCAGTGAATTAGTTTGTAATAACCCTTGGATGGTGCAGTGAATTAGTTTGTAATAACCCTTGGATGGTGCAGTGAATTAGTTTGTAATAACCCTTGGATGGTGCAGTGAATTAGTTTGTAACAACCCTTGGATGGTGCAGTGAATTAGTTTGTAATAACCCTTGGATGGTGCAGTGAATTAGTTTGTAATAACCCTTGGATGGTGCAGTGAATTAGTTTGTAACAACCCTTGGATGGTGCAGTGAATTAGTTTGTAATAACCCTTGGATGGTGCAGTGAATTAGTTTGTAATAACCCTTGGATGGTGCAGTGAATTAGTTTGTAATAACCCTTGGATGGTGCAGTGAATTAGTTTGTAATAACCCTTGGATGGTGCAGTGAATTAGTTTGTAATAACCCTTAGATGGTGCAGTGAATTAGTTTACAAGCTGCGAGCACTGCACTTTTTCCCTACCTCTCCTGTAGCTCACTCCAGTTTTTCTCAGTTTTATAAGATGCCATGAGTCACGGTTTCAAACCTAGTCAGAACAAATATCAGATTAACTAAAATCAATTCACCACGCAGCATAAATTAATTCTCGGGACATGGGCATCACTCGCAAGGCCGGCATTTATTGCCCATCCCTAATTGCCCCTTGAGAAGGTGGTGGTGAGCCGCCTTCTTGAACCGCTGCAGTCCGTGTGGTGAAGGTGCTCCCACAGTGCTGTTAGGGAGGGAGTTCCAGGATTTTGACCCAGCAATGATGAAGTGGTTTTCATGTGGAGCAATTTAGGGGGCCCACTTGGTCCCTTTAACAGACTGCACACGTCATTCAACATTCCGCGCATTTGCTGCACAAGACCTGCAGAGCACTGTGTGGCCATGTAGTTTAAAGGGAACGTTGGCTGGGAGTGTGTAATAAAGGGTTACGGTACAACAATAATAATTTGCATTTATATGGTGCCTTTAACAAGGTGCTTCACAGGAGCATAATCAGGTACATTATCCCACTTTGTCCTCTCTGCAGTTTTTGCCATGGGTAACCATACCATGTTCCTCCAATACCTCCACTGCTCGGTGGGACCGCCCTAGCTTGGCTCCAGTCTTAACGATCCAATCGTTGCTGTAGCTAATCCAGCAAGAGTTCTTGTTCCAGCCCTCCAGAGTACCATTCTATCCCTGGCCTCTTCCTTTTCCTCATCTACATACTGGCCCTTGGCGACATTATCCACAGACATGGGGTCAGCTTCCATCTCTGATGCTCAGCACCACCTCTCTCAACTCCTCCTGTGTCTCTGTGCTGTCAAATTGCTTGTCTGACATCCAGTCTTGGATAAGCTGCAATTTGCTGCAGCTAAACATTGGGAAGACCAAAGCGAATGTCTTCGGCTCCTGTACGCTTGTCAGCAACTCAATCCCCTTCCCTGGCCAGTTTCTCAGGTTGCATTGGACTGTTCTCGACCTCCGCATCCTATGTGATCCTGAGCTGATGTTCTGACAGCATATCCTTTCCATCACCGAGACTGCCAGTTCCACCTCCGTGATATCGCCCACCTCTGCACCAGCTTCAGCCAATCTGCACTGATACTCTCATTCAAGTTGTTGTCGCTTCCGCGTTACTATTCCAACGCTCTCCTGGCCGGTCTCCTATCCTCAACTCAACCCTCTAAACTTCAGCTCATCCTGCACCAAGTCCTGGCCACCCATCAGCCCAGTCGTTGATTCCTAGTTCCCCAGCCTTCAAATTTAACATTTTCATCCTCCTATTTAAATTCCTTCATGACTTCACCCCTCCCTATTCCCTGGACCTTTCACTTCTCTGACCAGACGACTGCTCGATCGCCCACCGCTGGGGGCTGTGCCTTCAGCTGTCCAGATCCAACTCGGGAATTCTCTACCAAACCGCTCCCTCCTCCTTTAAAACCCAACCCTTTGTCCAAGATTGCAGCCACTGCTCCCAATATCCCCTTCTGTGGCTCAGGAAGTCCATGGTCTTTTGATTACCCCTGTGTGAAACAGCATTACCGGTGCTATATAATAAACAGCAGGGCTGGCTGTGCTGGCTCTGGACACCAGCCCCAAGCTGGCAGTGTCTTTTGTTTCACGTTAACAAGGAAGCACCGTCTTTAGCTAATTATCTTAAAGCTGTTTCTCCATCCACTCTTCAAATACCCGCGCTATTCTCAACATTCAAACCTCAACATGATCACAATGCTGTGTGTGGGGGCTTGCTGTGCGGGCCTCCTTCAGCTACCTGGGCCCCAGGCCCCGGGCCTCCTTCAGCTACCTGGGCCCCAGGCCCCGGGCCTCCTTCAGCTGCCTGGGCCCCAGGCTTCCTTCAGCTACCTGGGCCCCAGGCTCCGGGCCCCCTTCAGCTACCTGGGCCCCAGGCTCCGGGCCCCCTTCAGCTACCTGGGCCCCAGGCTCCGGGCCTCCGAAAGGTTTGATTGTGAGGCGCTCTGGGCCGTCCCGAGGATGTGAGCGGCGCTATAGAAATGCAAGTCTTTCGCGTCGGCTGAGCGGCCCGTGCGGGGGGAGCGCGGCACCGTAGCCCGGCCTGGGGAGCGGGGGGAGCGGGGGGAGCCCCCTGCCCCGTGCCCCGGCCCCGCCCCCGCTCACCGCTCGCAGCCGCGGCCCAGCGCCGCTCCGTTACCCCGGCAACGTGCGGCCTAGGCCAGGCTCCCGGCCGCAGCCTGAGCTCCGGTGGCTCAGCTCCCTCTGTCTCCGGGGCGACCTTTCAGCCGCTTTTTGTGGCACTGCTCCTGCTCCATCCCAGCAACAAGAAGCTGCATTTATATAGCGCCGGTAACGTGGTGAGCCGCCCCCAGCGCTGCGGCACTCGGGGCCACCTCACACCCAGCGCAGGGGGGGGGGGGGCAAAGCTTGTTTTAAAGGGGGGTGGGTTTAAGGAGCGAGGCGGAGAGCTTTAGGGAGGGAGTCCCAGATCCCGGAGCCTGGGGCCCAGGTAGCTGAAGGAAGCCCGGAGCATGGGGCCCAGGCAGCAGAAGGAAGCCCGGAGCCTGGGGCCCAGGTAGCTGAAGGAAGCCCGGAGCCTGGGGCCCAGGTAGCTGAAGGAGGCCCGGAGCCTGGGGCCCAGGTAGCTGAAGGAAGCCCGGAGCCTGGGGCCCAGGCAGCAGAAGGCCCGGCCTCCGATGGTGGAGCGATTATAATCAGGGATGGTCAGGGGGGCAGGGTTAGAGGAGCGCAGACATCCCCGGGGGGTGTGGGACAGGAGGGGGTTACTGAGATAGGGAGGGGCGAGGGCCATGGAGGGGGTTACAGAGATAGGGAGGGGCGAGGGCCATGGAGGGGGTTACAGAGATAGGGAGGGGCGAGGCCCTGGAGGGGGTTACAGAGATAGGGAGGGGCGAGGGCCATGGAGGGATTTGAAAACAAGGATGAGAATTTTGAAATCGAGGCATTGTTTAACCGTGAGCCAATGTAGGTCAGTGAGCACAGGGGGTGATGGGTGAGTGGGACTGGGTGTGAGTTAGGACACGGGTCAGTGAGCACAGCGGGTGATGGGTGAGTGGGACTGGGTGTGAGTTAGGACACGGGGCAGAGGGGGTGATGGGTGAGTGGGACTGGGTGTGAGTTAGGACACGGGGCAGTGAGCACAGGGGGTGATGGGTGAGTGGGACTGGGTGTGAGTTAGGACACGGGGCAGTGAGCACAGGGGGTGATGGGTGAACGGGACTTGGTGCGGGTTAGTACACGGGCTGCTGAGTTTTGGATGAAAAAATTAATTGCCCCTTTCTGCCGGCCCTGTGTGCCAGGCTCATCTGTTTGTGGGTCTCAAGGTTGCCAATCCTCCAGAATAGTCCTGGAGCTAAAGATTAATCAATCTCCTGCGCACTGCTGCCAGCAAAAGCTCCGCTGGGCGGGCCACATTGTCCCCATGCCAGACATGAGACTCCCAAAGCAAGCGCTCTACTCTGAACTCCTTCACGGTAAAGGTGGGCAGAGGAAATGTTACAAGGACACCCTCAAAGCCTCCCTGATAAAGTGCAACATCCCCACCGACACCTGGGAGTCCCTGGCCAAAGACCACCCTCAGTGGAGGAAGTGCATCCGGGAGGGTGCTGAGCACCTCAAGTCTCGTCACCGAGAGCATGCAGAGAACAAGCACAGCCAGCGGAAGGAGCGTGCGGCAAACTAGTCCCACCCACCCTTTCCCTCAACCACTGTCTGTCCCACCTGTGACAGGGACTGTGGCTCTCGTATTGGGCTGTTCAGTCACCTAAGGAATCATTTTAAGAGTGGAAACAAGTCTTCCTCGATTCCGAGGGACTGCCTATGATGATGATGATGATGATGATGGGAGTAAAAGCATTGGGGCATTAAAAATTCTATTTCTCCCCATTTTCTGTGATGACTTTATTAGTATTAATCGTGTTGGAGATAGGAAAGATGGCTGTTTGAGCAATTGCAGGCGGGAGGCCATGTGATGAAACCTCCAGGAATATGACCAGCCACAGTTGGCAATCTTACTGTGTGCCCTCCAGAAAAAATAATCCACCTTATCAAATATGCAATATCTTCCGGTCCTGTGGGTATGGAATCCCTTTATTTTCTTCCCCGCTCCCCTATTTTTCCTCCTACCAGCAGCTGAGAACAAGTGACCAGTTTTTGGGTGTCTTGACATTACTTCTCCCACTACATATAGGCCAGGATAGTCAAGGGGCTATAGGGGGGAGGAACTTAACACAATCACAATCACTAAGGATAATGGGACTAAAGGCAGATAAATCCTCTGGACCCGATGGCTTGCATCCTACGGTCTTAAGAGAAGTAGCGGCATGGATTGGTTGTAATTTACCAAAATTCCCTGGATTGTGGGGAGGTCCCAGCAGATTGGAAAACTGCAAATGTAACGCCCCTATTTAAAAAAGGAGGCAGACAAAAATAGGAAACTATAGACCAGTTAGCCTAACATCTGTGGTTGGGAAAATGTTGGAGTCCATTATTAAAGAAGCAGTAGCAGGACATTTGGAAAAGCAAAACTCAGTCAGGCAGAGTCAGCATGGATTTATGAAGGGGAAGTCATGTTTGACAAATTTGCTGGAATTCTTTGAGGATGTAATGAACAGGGTGGATAAAGGGGAACCAGTGGATGTGGTGTATTTGGACAAGGTGCCCCATAAAAGGTTACTGCACAAGATAAAAGTTCACGGAATTGGGGGTAATAGTATTGATAGAGGATTGGCTAACGAACAGAAAACAGAGAGTCGGGATAAATGGTTCATTCTCTGGTTGGCAAACAGTAACCAGTGGGGTGCCGCAGGGATCAGTGCTGGGACCCCAACTATTTACAATCTATATTAACGACTTGGAAGAAGGGACTGAGTGTAACGTAGCCAAGTTTGCTGACGATACAAAGATGGGAGAAAAGCAATATGTGAGGAGGACACACAAAATCTGCAAAAGGACATAGACAGGCTAAGTGAGTGGGCAAAAATTTGGCAGATGGAGTATAATGTTGGAAAGTGTGAGGTCATGCACTTTGACAGAAAAAAATCGAAGAGCAAGTTATTATTTAAATGGAGAAAAATTGCAAAGTGCCGCAGTACAGCGGGACCTGGAGGTACTTGTGCATGAAACACAAAAGGATAGTATGCAGGTACAGCAAGTGATCAGGAAGGCCAATGGTATCTTGGCCTTTATTGCAAAGGGGATGGAGTATAAAAGCAGGGAAGCCTTGCTACAGCTATACAGGGTGTTGATGAGGCCACACCTGGAATACTGCGTGCAGGTTTGGTTTCCATATTTACGAAAGGCTATACTTGCTTTGGAGGCAGTTCAGAGAAGGTTCACTAGGTTGATTCCGGGGATGAGGGGGTTGACTTATGAGTAAAGGTTGAGTAGGTTGGGTTTCTACTCATTGGAGTTCAGAAGAATGGGAGGCGATCTTATTGAAACGTATAAGATTATGAGGGGACTTGACAAGGTGGATGCAGAGAGGATGTTTCCACTGATGGGGGAGACTAGAACTAGAAGGCACGATCTTAGAATAAGGGGCCGCCCATTTAAAACTGAGATGAGGAGAAATTTTTTCTCAGAGGGTTGTAAATCTGTGAAATTCACTGCCTCAGAGAGCTGTGGAAGCTGGGACATTGAATACATTTAAGACAGAAATAGACAGTTTCTTAAACGATAAGGGGTTATGGGGAGCGGGCAGGGAAGTGGAGCTGAGTCCATGATCTTATTGAATGGCGGAGCAGGCTCGAGGGGCTGTATGGCCGACACCTGTTCCTATTTCTTATGTTCTTATGTACATCCTCAAAGCACAGGATTTCAACGCAATGGCTACTTCAGATTTTGTCTATCCTTTGTTGAAGACATCTGGGCGCCACTCAGCCTTTTACCACAGCAGGACAGTTGAGAAAGAAAGAAAGACTTGCATTTATATAGCGCCTTTCAATGACCACCGGAAATCTCAAAGCGCTTTACAGCCAATGAAGTGTAGTTGGAGTGTAGTTGCTGTTGTAATGCAGGAAACGAAATGAGATCAAGAACCGAGTGAAATGTGATAATCAAATTAGCTGTCACGCTGGCGGTTCATGATGTTGAGGTAAATCCCCAGTCATTGTTCACAATGAACTGTCCAGCAACACTCAACGAGGCACTGGGGAGGGGTGGGAACTTCAATCCAATCCAATATACGCCGGCAAGGATTGAGGCAATGGGATGTATAATTCTACAACCACATTGAGTAATAGGAATGTGGAAAGGATTAATAATATGCCTCGTGACTTAGAACAACAAATTGCCTTTAAACAATGCTTTTAATGTCTCAGATAGAAGAAGGACTTGCATTTATACAGCGCCTTTCATGACCACCGGACGTTTGAAGACGCATTACAGCCAATGAAGTACTTCTTTTGGAGTGTAGTCACTGTTGTAATGTCGGAAATGCAGCAGGCAATTTGCACATGGTAAGCTCTCACAAACAGCAATGTGATAATGAAGAGATAATCTGTTTTTTTGTTATGTTAGTTGAGGGATAAATATTGGCCATGACACCGGGGAGAACTCCCCTGCTCTTCTTCGAAATAGTGCCACTTGAGAGAGCAGATGGGGTCTCGGTTTAATACCTTGTCCGAAAGACGGCACCTCTGACAGTGCAGCGCTCTCTCAGCACTGCACTGGAGTGTCAACCAGGTTAAAGACGCTATATAAATACAAGTTGTTGTGCTCAAGTCCACTGAGTGGGACTTGAACCCAGAATCTTTTGACTCAGAGGCGAGTTTGCTACCCACTGAGCCACAGCTGACACTAGTACAACAACAACTTGTATTTATATAGTGCCTTAATGTAGTGAAATGTCCCAAGGCATTTTATGTGCTAAAAGTTTGACGCCGAGCCGCATAAGTAGAAATTAGCGCAGGTGACCAAAAGCTTGGTCAAAGAGAGATGTTTTAAGGAGCGTCTTGAAGGAGGAAAGAGAGGTAGCGAGGTGGAGAGGTTTAGGCAGGGAGTTCCAGAGCTTGGGACCCAGGCAACAGAAGGCACGGCCATCAATGGTTGAGCGATTATAATCAGGGATGCTCAAGAGAGCAGAATTAGAGAAGCGCAGATATTGCAGGGGGTTGTGGGGCTGGTGGAGATTAGAGATAGGGAGGGGCCATGAAGGGATTTGAAAATAAGGATGAGAATTTTGAAATCAAGGCATTGCTTAACTGGGAGCCAATGTAGGTCAGCGAGCACAGGGGGTGATGGGTGAGTGGGACTTGGTGCGAGTTAGGACATGAGTTGCCGAGCTTTGGATCACCTCTAGTTTACGTAGGGTACAATGTGGGAGGCCAGCCAGGAGTGTATTGGAATAGTCAAGTCTAGAGGTAACAAAGGCATGGATGAGGGCCTCAGCAGCAGATAAGCCGAGGGAAGGGAAGAGACGGGTGATGTTACGGAGGTGGAAACAGTCGGTCTTAGTTATGCTGCGGATATGTGGTCGGAAGCTCATTTCAGGGTCAAATATGACACAAAGGTTGTAAAGTGTGGTTCAGCCTCAGACAGGAGTTGGGGAGAGGGATGGAGTCAGTGGCCATGGAACGGAGTTTGTGGCGGGGACTGAAAACAATGGCTTCGGTCTTCTCAATATTCAATTGGAGAAAATTTCTGCTCATCCAGAACTGGATGTGGGACAAGCAGTCTGACAATTTAGAGACCGAGGAGGGGTTGAGAGACGTGGTGGTGAGGAAGAGCTGGGTGTCGTCAGTGTACATGTGGAAACTGACGCTGTGTTTCCGGATGATGTCACCAAGGGGCAACATGTAGATGAGAAATAGGAGGGGCCAGAGGTAGATCAGAGGTAACGCTGCGGGGCAGGAAGAGAAGCGTTGCAGGTGATTCTCTGACTACGATGAGATAGATAAGAATGGAACCAGGTGAGTGCAGTCCCACCCAGCTGGACAACGGTGGAGAGGTGTTGGAGAAGGATGGAGTGGTCAACCGTGTCAAAGGCTGCAGACAGGTCGAGGAGGACGAGGAGGGAGAGTTTGCCCTTGTCACAGTCATAAAGGATGACATTTGTAACTTTGATAAGCTGGCACGGAAACTGGATTCAAACGTGGAATTGCGGGAAAGATGGGCACGGATTTGGGAAGCGACGCCACGTTCAAGGACTTTGGAGAGGAAAGGGAAGTTGGAGATGGGGCGATAGTTTTCAAGGACGGAAGGGTCGAGGGTTTTTTTTGAGGGGGGGTGATGAGGGAGATGGGGATTATGGGGGTTTGAAGCCACCTCCCAGAGCTGCCCACTGAGCCAAGGCCGACATTAGGAGGCCAAACATGACGGGTTCCAAACTTTCAACTTCTTGAGAAGTTTGTGAATGGGCTGAGGGGCGGGGCAAGGCAGATTGATAGACAGGTAGGTGCCGCGCCTCTCTATCGCACGCATGCGCATAATGCGTTTCCGGAAGTGATGCTGCCCAAGATGGCGCCGCTGGGGCGATTGAGCCGGCAGTGAGGAAAAGGCGCCGGGAAATCCCGCAGCTTTTCGCCGGCAGGTCGGTCGGACACACGGGCCGGGGGAAGCCGGGCCCCCAGCCACAGCCCGGGGATGTCCGGGGAGCCGGCGGCCGCAGCGCGAGTGAGTTACCACCAATACCTCGGGGCGGGGCACCGGAGGTCCCGCCCCTGACCGCTGATTGGCGCAGCCGCCGCCCGGCCAGGGGAATCGGGACATTTCATTGGATTACAAACTCGTCCATCAGGTCACCTCCCAGAGACCGAAACCCAGAGACCGAAACCGCCCCCTCCTCTCCCTCCTCCCTCCTCCCCCCCCTCTCCCTCCTCCTCACCCTCTCCCTCCTCACCCTCCTCTCCCTCTCCCTCCTCTCCCTCTCCCTCCTCTCCCTCCTCTCCCTCTCCCTCCTCCTCACCCTCTCCCTCCTCACCCTCCTCCCTCCTCACCCTCTTCTCCCTCCTCACCCTCTCCTCTCCTCCTCACCCTCTCCCTCCTCACCCTCTCCCTCCTCACCCTCTCCCTCCTCACCCTCCTCTCCCTCACCCTCCTCTCCCTCACCCTCCTCTCCCTCACCCTCCTCTCCCTCACCCTCCCTCCTCTCCCTCTCCCTCCTCTCCCTCTCCCTCCTCTCCCTCTCCCTCCTCTCCCTCTCCCTCCTCCTCCTCTCCCTCCCTCCTCTCCCTCCCTCCCCCTCCTCTCCCTCCCCTCCTCTCCCTCTCCCTCCTCTCCCTCCTCCTCTCCTCCTCTCCCTCTCCCTCCCCTCCTCTCCCTCTCCCTCCTCTCCCTCTCCCTCTCCCTCCTCTCCCCTCTCCCTCCTCTCCCTCTCCCTCCTCTCCCTCTCCCTCCTCTCCCTCCTCTCCCTCTCCCTCCTCTCCCTCCTCTCCCTCCTCTCCCTCCTCCCTCTCCCTCACCCTCCTCTCCCTCTCCCTCTCCCTCCTCTCCTCTCCCTCACCCTCCTCTCCTCTCCCTCACCTCCTCCTCTCCCTCTCCCTCCTCTCCCTCACCCTCCTCTCCCTCACCCTCCTCTCCCTCTCCCTCACCCTCCTCTCCCTCTCCCTCACCCTCCTCTCCCCCCTCTCCCTCACCCTCCTCTCCCTCTCCCCTCACCCTCCTCTCCCTCTCCCTCACCCTCCTCTCCCTCTCCCTCTCCCTCACCCTCCTCTCCCTCTCCCTCACCCTCCTCTCCCTCTCCCTCACCCTCCTCTCCCTCACCCTCACCCTCCCTTCTCCCTCTCCCTCACCCTCCTCTCCCTCTCCCTCTCCCTCACCCTCCTCTCCCTCTCCCTCTCCCTCACCCTCCTCTCCCTCTCCCTCACCCTCCTCTCCCTCTCCCCTCACCCTCCTCTCCCTCTCCCTCAGCTCTCCT